>NW_027112950.1:1951001-1982404 GCF_000696795.3 Halyomorpha halys | reverse complement strand
ATTTTTGCTTTTATTATATATGTATGTATATAAATGAATATAGATTTCTCTATGTTTATAGAGATAAAAACAGTTGGAAATTTTTGCTTTTCTAAAACTGTTTATTTTGGATTTATGGGCCAATTTCAATAAATGCAAGCATTTACAGTTCTCAAAGCTATCACATTACACTATTACAGTTACAATAGCTCAAAAAGTACATGACTTAGAAGTATGAAGCCATTTTAAAGGTAGAGTTTTAAGATAAAAATCTTATCCCCAGCAAATTTAATGTATTCTTACTGCTGGTGTGATAAAAATTGGCCAGACGTGTAATGTTTTTAAAATTTTTCTATCAGAATTAAAACCAATGGGAGTGGAGTTAAAAATCTGAAATTTACAAAAGTTACCATGTTTTTGTTATTCCACAGCTGTAAATGTGGAAAAACAGTGTAGGAAATTGGGTTACTGTAGAAATCTGGTTAAGAATACTTTAAAAATAAACACAGATTCAAAATTTGTTATATTTTCACAAATACTTGTTTGATTTTGTTTGTTTTTACAATAATTTTATTGTTTTATTCATTGTCTTATACATCATTAGAACTTTCGGAGATCTTAGATAAGATCTAAATGAACATTTAAATTTTTATTTTTATAAATACAGATCCCTTGAAAAACTATAAATTTTTAACTCCAGCCTCATTGGTGATATAAGATGTGCAGCAGCCAGTGCTCAGTATTTCTTGTCTTAATAATATTTTTAATTAAAAAGTATTCAACATCGAAATAAATAGAATACATAATTTAATTTAAGTGATTTTTTTGTTAAATGGATAAAAAAATATTCCGTATTCTTGTCTTTCATTCTATAATAATTTGAGCTAGATAAATGTCATTGAAGATGTACATGTTTTATTATTCTTGAGGAGTAGGTATTTCAGAATATATATTATTTTGATAAAATACGTTTTATTATTTGTATGTATGGTTACTTTGATTGAATGTGAAAACTCATCATAAAAATAATTTTTCTTAAATTTTGTTAGACAGGGTAGTTTAGCAGTTGATAACCTACTCCTCGTGTATGATTTGAGGATGCTTCGCCCCGTAGCTCCCATTTCAGTTCTCCTAGATCCTCTTTTGCTCCGGTTCATGCCTTCTTTTTCTTCTAGGCTTGCAATAGCCTCTCCTACGGGAGCTCTACAGTTTATTGAAACTGTTACTTTATCTGAGCCTGACATGACTGTTTATCAGGTATTATTAACAAAGAAACAACTTCTATAAAATATTCTCATGGTTTTATTTGTTTGAAATATATCTCTTGATACTAGTTTCTTTTTTAGGTAAATTTTGGTGCTGGAAGTATTTTGACATCATTGGACGTAAGTTGTTCCAGCCAGGCTGTTGGTATGGGAGATACTGGAGGTTCATTACATTTAATGGCCTCAACACATAATCCAATTTATAATGCCTTTTCTAGACAAACTGAATTCCCAGATCCTATTGAACCTTACTCATCGATTGATATTAATGATACTCTTGCTATCTACAGCTCTATACCACTTCCTGTTACCTCTGGACCTCTTTTATCAGATTGGCCTGAGGAATTCATTAAAGTAGCTTACAGGTAAAAGAAAAATATCAGCATTGAGAAAATTCCCAGTTAAAACTCAAAAACACTCCAAATCATTACTCTATTATTATTCATTATAATATGGTTTATTTCCAAATAGTTGTATAATTTATTATTACTTTTTTTTTTAAAGCGTTGATGTAATGGCTCCAGATAACTTTATATATTTCCTCTATCATTATACATTTTTTGTTATTTATTTTTACTAACCTTTATTTATTTTACTCTTACCTATGTTTAGAATATATAGTAAGGGAAAATATTGTTATTGTACAAATTTCGAATTCGATGGAAATACACGTTATGAGGTCCCTGGAGTCGAAATAACCAATTCTCATTAAATGGTGTGTGTGTGTTTGAGCAGCCTAAATAAAAAATGAAAAGTCGTACAAAACTGAAATAATGTATTTTCAGGCAGGTACATGCTTGAGACATGACTGCAACTTGTTTGCTAAAATCGACTGACCAGGAAAAGGGCCACTGTTAGTGGAAAAATTAATGGAATCAATTTTTTATATATTTTCTCAAAAATGGCTCCGATGATTTCGATTAAACTCGGAAATATGAATGAACCATTAAGTGGTCTTCAATATCAGATAGGTCTTATCCTTATTGAAATAGTCTAACAGTGCTTAAATGCCAAGTTTTCAAAAATCTTTCTCTTAACTACCTTTAATTTTGTTGATTTGAAAAAAATAAACAGTTCTCATTGTTAGCAATAATAAATAATGGATAAATAAAAAAAAATTATTAATAAATAAAATTGAAACAAAGAAAAAATTGACACATCTAATTTGAACTTGAAAAACCGTATTAACATTTTAGCAATCAGTTTGTTACTAAGTCCCACAACCTTTCATTCCTATCTTATACCTTGCAAAGCTATAATCTGAATTATATTTATTGTTTGCAATTAACACAATTCAGTGTTGTTTAGCCTTACAAATTCTCTGGTTGGTTAACTCATCCATTTCAGTCTGATTACTTTATGTTTAAACATTTCTTTAATATATTTATACGTTTCATACTTAAAAGATGAACAATGTGAAGAAAGAAATATTACTATTGGTCATCTTTATCCCCTTTTTAAAGAAGAAGCATTACTAATTTTTTTCAATTTAATCTTCCTAAATTTATTGATAGTAGTCGAAATATAAAAATTTGAAAGAAACAACCATATAACCTATTAAAAGATTATTCTATTTGGGTTATTACAAATATCACTGTTTATTATTGTCTTATTTTAGATGTTTCCTTTAGCGTTGTGTTGCTCCCTTTTTCAGAAGAACGCCTCCAATCGATCCTGAAATCCTTCGTACTATGAAAATGCAAGGAACAGTGGGTTATGCTCCTAATCCCAATACTAAACGAAGGAATCAGGTAATATAGCACACAATATTTTTAATTGCCTATAAGTAATTTTCAATTTGATTTCATTCCATTACTAATTTTTTTATTGTTTTCTTTTATGTATTTTCCTATAATAAATTATTATTCCTGTTTTAAAATACTTTCTAATCAAACCAGGAATCTCGAAAGATAATTAAGATTTCACATTTAAATTCCAAACTAGTCAAATACGGTTCTCGTTTTGATATTTTTGAAAAGAGATGTGTGGAAGTTTCTCTCAGTATATTTTTAGAAAGTTTTTCTATTGGAATAATCTATAACCAATTACTATATCTTGCCAAGTTTTATGCTTAGGCATGGAGATTAGATATTATGTACTAAACTGGCAATTTTTTATTTGGAATTGTCTGTTTTTACTTTTATTTTATTTTTTTATTATTATAGGTTGCGGAAAGCTACTTGGACGATAAAAGTGGTGGTTATAATAGAAGAGACGGCAATAGGGATGAAGGTGGATTTTTGGCCATTCCTAAAAGATATAGAAAACCTGATATGAAGTACAGTAAAGTTGGTGCCTTAGATGAGTGTGATTTAGATCAATTCAATAAGACTACTTTTAGTGGACTTGAGGCCACTCTTCCAAATTCATACTGTAATGCCATGATTCAGGTTTGTGTAATATATATCTAGTTGTTTGTTTACCCATTTCTGTCTGAGAGTTAATTTCATATTTCTAGATAGCATAATTTTTAAGTTACCAAATTCATAAAAAAATATAATTAAAACCTTATTAAATTATCTTAGAAACTCTATATGCTAAGGTTAAAAATTAATCAAAACAAAGAATACGAGAAAATATAGCAAAATAGTTCACTGAAAAAAATATCCATAAACACATCTTGGAAGAAATGAGTTGTTTATAAGATTTCTGTCAAACTGCTTGGTATTAACTTAAAGAAGGCCATCCATACTCCACCGCAGATATAGGTATCAATTCCAGGTATCTTACAGTGTTATTGTCATTAGAAAAACATTTCCTCCAGCTTAGCATAAAAGTTCTGGTTGTTGTCAAAATAATTAAGAGCTCAGGACTGAGTTATATCATTCAGGAAAAAATTCCTTTAAATTAGTTTCTCATTGTTTAGCATATTTTTAAAATTAAAATCTAATATTCATTTTTGAGATTAAATTGGTTTTAAAAAAAAATCTTTTTGTTACATTTTACTGTCACAGTAGATTAATTTATTTCCATAGAAATCAGTTCAATTTTGGTAGTACCACAAATATTGGACCCAAAAGTCACATTATCAAATATTCTGAACTACTGTTTAACTCATTCAAACAAATTTGTTTTGTTTATGCTTGTTTATTAAGAAATCCAATATGGGGGTTATTAAATCAAGGGTGCCCATACAGGGGTGCCCAGGTGCAGGTTGCCCATTTGACTTCACTGTAGAATCCCAATCGTTCACCGTTAAGGTACGGCAACCTGATTGCAATGTTCTGTCTGTTAGTGAAGACACAAAGACTGACCTTTTGAGGATTGATGCTCAGACCATATTCCTGGCACCATCCATAAGGTCTACCGATGTTTGAAGCAATCCTGAGATATTTCCTGGGAATTTGCCTTCTATCAGCACAGCGATATCGTCAGCATATCCCTACATGTAGAAACCTGCCTTATTAGATCTGACAAGTAAGGTGTCCACCACCATACACCACAGGAGAGGAGATAGCACTCCATCCTGCCGACAGCCACCAGCGGGCTTCATCCACATCTTAGTGTGTCCTAGCTCCGACTTGAGCAATCTTCCTTCCAACATCGCGTTGATCCAGTTGAAAGAAAGCTGTCCCACCCCTTTCATTTCTATGGCTCTCGCCATGGTTCTGTAAGGAGTATGATCAAAAGCGCCTTCAATGTCAATGAAGATACCAGCCATAATCTCCTTATAGGCCAAACTCTTTTAATCCTAGATACTAAATGATGTAAAACACAGAATTTCCCTGATTGATAGTCAAAATGAATGCTGTGTAGTGGTCTCTCTACCAGCGTAGTCTCCCTAATATGTCTGTCCAGAACCTTCTCAAGTGTCTTCATTAAGAAGGATGTCAGACAGATAGGTCTGTACGCCTTGGGGTTGTCATAAGAAGCATTCCCTGGTCTGGGTATATAACACACCTTCGACACTCTCCAGCTACATGGAATGTGACTCAGTGCCAAACTCCACCTGAACAAAGCTAAGAGATATATGGCTTCAAGACCGTTAGGCTTTTTTGTAATAGGGCCGGAAAAATTCCATATGTGCCGGCTGATTTAAAGGGTGAGAAGGATTTAATCGGCCACTCAACCTTGCTAGAATTGACAATCCTATTTGCCTCAACCCACTCATCTCTACTGCAAGCTCTCTATAGTGGGGGTTGTGTCCTTTTCTTCTATCAGTACACCCCCAGGGAAGTGTGAGCGTGGCAGAGCCTCCAGGGTTCCCACCTCAGAGTTGGTGAACCCCCCTTCCACCTCTACAGCACCCAGCATTCCCCTTACAGAGTCCCTGGATAGAATCCTATTAATTTTGAATGTGGAGGGAGCATCATTAACATCATTGCAAAATCTCCTCCATGCCCCTCTTTTGGCCTTCCTAACTGCCCTATTGTAGTCAGTTAGTGCACTCTTGTAGGTATCCCAACAGCCTGTTCTTTTCGCTGTATTGAAGAGTCTTTTCGCGAGTCCTCTCAGCCTAGCCAATTCCTCATTCCACCAGGTTGTATTCCTGTTGGTTTGGATCCTGCATATCCTGTTATTATCAGTGTAGGGTCTTATGATTGTGTCCATTAGGGACGTGTTAAGGCATTCAAGCTGCCAGGTGTTCCTGATTGTTCCTGGACAACTCTTCACCTCTTCCTCGAGTTGGGTACGGTAGGTGTCCCAGTTCATCAACTTTGGATTGCTGTACACCAACTCGGGCATGTCACATGTTGTTAAATCATATCTGATATACTGATGATCTGAGCATGACTCTTCATCCGAGACGACCCAATTCTTAATAATCGGGCCTACTCGACTAGTGGCTATGGTTACATCTATGACTTCTGTCCTCACCCTATTGACAACGGTAGCTTTGCTGCCTCTGTTGAGGACCTCTGAGTCATGCCCTAAAAGATGCCCTATGGGTTCCCTCTTTGAGGGCCAACTTCGCTGCTGCCAAGTCCCTGGAGCATAAGTGCTGAAGAGGCAGCATCTTGAGTTTACTCTTATATAGGATACAGGTTCTGGCATGCATTGGTACAGAGATAATTAATATAATTAAGATAAGTAAGGTTCTTGAATTAAAATAACATCAATTTCTTTACCCTTAACATACTGCTGTAGTACATAGCAAGCAGCAATGCAGTGATGCAGGTTCACTTGCGGCTGCCTCATCCTATTCTTTAATCCTCAGCTGCCCCGGCGGGGACAGCAAGACACCACCACCCCTGGTCCCCGCCTCAGCAGAGGTCCGAGGAGCAGTGGGCCCCCCAACCCCTGCCGCAGACGCGCCCCCAGCAGCCAGACCTCCAGGATCGCTCTCCACCCCCAGCCTTCCGGGTCCACTAACATCCCGTCCTCCAGAGCCACCCGCTGCCAGCCCTCCGGATCCACTGGTGATCAGTCCTCCAGATCCGCTCGCAGCTGCGCGATAGGCCGCCATCCCACTCACACCAGCTCGAGAGGTCGAAGTAGCACTCTCCACATCCATGGGTTCACCAGCCCCTCTCTCTTCCCTTGGTGGAGGTCTCCTCCTAGTATGAACTTTCACAAAGGCCTTCCTGAAATTGTAGTTCATCAGGAAGTCTCTCCCTTCCAAAAAGCATACGCTGCTTTCCGGGATCTTAAAAACCTCGTAAAAGCCAGCCTCCTCTTCCTTAATGCCGAACAACGACCATCTTCCAACATCGGGCATCCTAGAGTTTTGGTAGCCAATTCTTCGAAGGAGAATGTCTGCCTCAACTCGCTCACCAGGGAAGAAAATTCCCACCCCGGTGGTCCTCTGGAGCTCATCAACGTTGCCGGCGTGTAAGGTGATATTATCGCCAATAGTGACGTCTCTGATGACAGTCGACAGCCACTCCCTACCAGCTTGGTTGTTGCAAATCATGATGCACCCCCGAGATGATAAATAAAATTACTAAACTTGAGGTGTGCACCCCCTCGTGCCTGTTTGTCCATGACCCTGATCAGACGTGTCTGAACCTCATCACTCTCCTCATGTGTGAGCTGGACGGAAGGATAGCCATCAAGAATTATGGCAACCCTGCTGCATCCCGCAGCGTTTGAGTACGTTGATCTCATTGGTCCACCTCCCCTAGGCCTCTTTGCCGTAGGCGCAGAAGTCCCTGGGAGGACCTTATCCTCTTCTCAGTGGAGGATCCCGGTCCTGAAGAATTCTGGTCCCTATCAACAGAGGTTGATGGGCCCGGTCGTTTATCAGTGTCCTGGGCCCTCCCTTCTCGCCTCATATCAGCTCTCCTGGTCGTTCCAGGTCCCGAAGGGTTCTGGTCCCTAACACCATAGGTGGAGGTGCCCTGTTGACCTTCGGTATCCTGAGAACTGACCCTAAGCCTCCTTCTAGCCCTCCTGGATGGTCCAGTTCCCGAGGCTGATGGGCCTGAAGGTCTCCCGGTATCCCGTCACCGATCCAAGCTCCTTGGCTCACTCTCTGCAGCAGAATCAGGTCCAGTAGAGCTCTGTTCCCTATCAACCAAAATTGCTAGGCCCAAAACACTCTCAGTCTCCTGTAGTCCTGCTGTGGCTAAAAATAAGATGTTACTTAAATGGGTTGTTGTTAAAGTGTTATTGATTTATAAAACATTAATAATGAAATTAGATTTTTTCTTTTAGTTTTAGCTTTATTACAGATCATTAAATCAAATGAAGACATGCAAATTTATATTTCTAAATGAGAATAATGAAATAGTAACAAGTCAAAATTGGAGTTAATGAATGTTTTCAGAATAGCCATATTCTTTCTTTCTTTCACTTAGTTGCTATACAGTAATTACACTGATCTTATTTTGTAATTGTTAAGATTATTTCTCTTGTTATATATAGATAATTGACTGTATGTGAATTAGAAGGAGATGGTCTGTATTACAGTTAATTAAAATGAAAAATAGTGTCAACTATTTGTTTATGACAATGTTTCATCCCATACTGTATTTCTTCAATAGAGCCTTTGTGATTGGTGGAGGTATACACTTAAAAAAAAATTCAAACAATTCTTGAAAGCTTATTGTCTTGCTTAAAGTCAGGATTAATTGTCCAATTAACCCCAAAAAAGGGACATTGTTTAGTTAAAACCATAATTTTTACATTATTTAACTTTATTGAGTAGATATATAACATTATTAACACTCTAAAATATTAAGTAATGCCTATTAATTGTATTGTATACATTTTTTATTTCAGGTTTTGTACTTTACTGATCGTCTTCGTGAAGTTATCTTAGCTCATTCATGTTCTGATGAATTTTGTGTTTGTTGTGAGCTTAGTTTCCTGTTTCACATGTTGAAGTCTGGATCGCCTTGTCATTCTGGAAACTTACTGAGGGCATTACGTTCTGCAAAAGAAGCATCTGCTCTTCGCCTTATCCTTTCAGATGCTTCAGCGCAAGAAGCTAACTTCTTGGTATTGATACAGGTAAATGGTGTATATATGAGAGGATGGTTAGGAATGAAGAACAATAATAAATTATACTTATATCATTATGCCAACGTTTTAGCCCAAATTTCAGGCCTAAGTACAAACAAGATAAAAATCATAATAGAAAAATAAATGAATGAATATTCTTATATTTATTCTATTATGGTTTCTATCTTGTTTGTACTTAGCCCTAAATTAGACCTGAAACACAGTTCGAAACGTTGGGACATTAAGACAGGTATTACTTATTAGTGGAGACCAATTTTTTGTGCCATTGTATCTTGTTCCCTACCTTTGAATTCCAAGCCTCCATAACCCAACTGTAATTCAAATTATGGAAAAGACTTAAAATAACTCTAATTTTGTATTGTATAAAATTACATGTTTTGAGTTCTTCACAAAATTGCACATTTTACTCTTTTTGGGCTAAATTTTGATTTTTGTTGCATGAAGTATAATCCTTGAACTAAATTTTGCCTTATTTAATTTGTAATTTAAAATTGACAAATTTGAGGTAAAGCAATGCATCGATTAACATATAGAAAGTCAAATTCAACTTAAAAAAAACATGTAAATACAAGTGAAGAAAATTCTGGGAATAGTATTAACCAATGGCTTCAGGTAACTATGACTAAGTCTATCTAGAATAAGCTTGTTTCAGAGAACAAGCCAGGTCTACTAGTATTATTATATATTATCTTTGTATATTATTTTAAATAAAATACTGAAAAGGGGATTCTTGGAAGAATATTTTTAAGTACTCCTTCTTACATTGTTCCTTGCATATTCATTCTTAAAACTTAAAATTTTAATAGTTTTAAGAAGTTAAAAAAATTGAATTATAGCCTTCATAGCAGAAATATAAAATCATTCAACACAGCTAGCTTTCTCTTTCTTCTTTAATTATGGACAAAATGTAAGGTTTTTAATCAGAGTAGCTTAGCTTATTATGTACGTTAGCATAAATGTAGAGAGTATTTAGCAAGTTTAATTTTATCCAGTTTTAATTCATCAATAATTTCAATTCATTAATTTTAATTCCATACCAGATTAGATGAACTTACCATGTATTAATATTATAAATAAATAATAAAGTTGATTATTGCAAGATTGGAGTGTTCTATACAACTATTGAGTTTTTACTGCACGATTTTTTACATTTTGGGATTTTACTGCACATTTTTCAGTTTTTTACTGCATTGAATCTGGTCTCTACTTATTAGTGTTGTTCATTCCTGACCGCACCTTTTCTTTAACTATCTTCTCAGATATTTCATAATATTACAGTAGTCAGTGAAGTAATCAAATGAATCAATAATAGATGAGAAAAGCAATTTGAACAAATTGCATGATATGAATGATTTTATTTGAATATACATCTCATTTATTATTTTATTAATTTTTAGAGCTGGAACAGATTTATTTTGCATCAAATGCATTCCGAATTACTGGAAAACAAACGGAAAGAAGTCAAGTCCCCAGCATTTATTTTTAGGGATACTGATTTTCCCAGTATCGATATACAATCACAAAGAAAAAGGAAAATAAAACCTGAGTTCACAGGTATTGACTTTTTTAAACTGATTTTTATTTATGTATTTATTTTTTATTATAGTGTTTCATCATAGGTCAATTATTTATTTAGTGAAAAAACTGAATGTTACTAGTTTTGAACTTTTTATAACTATTGTACCAACATTTAGGAGTACTCTGTCTTTGGGATGACCAAATTTATCCATAAAATATTTAAGAAGTTTGGGGAGGTGCATAATAAATAAACATGTGTAAAAAAACATAAATAGACAACAAATTGTTTATTTATTTATATAAATTATTTTTGTTTATTTATGTTTTTTTCCTATCCCCCCCCACCATCTTCTTCAATTATTAATTTACGGTCAACTATCTACACCTCACTATTTATCCATAAAATATTATTTTGTCAAATTGGTGAAATAATATGCCTATCTTTATGTCGATCATCATTACATTACTGTTTTTAATTCCTTCTAGCCTTGAATAAAGAAATTCACAGATATGTGATGTTGGTTAATTGTGTTTTTTTTTTTAGTTTAATTACTTTTTTGTAAATATTGTTATTGAAACAAAAATTTAACTACAAAGTAACTTAACTAATTTAACTATAAACTAAAATTATAATTATTTAATTTTTTTTAGATGAAATTATTGATGATACAACAAAAGGTGAAACTGATATTAGCAAATTATTTGGAAGTAAACAAACTCATGTCTGTTCTTGTCTTAAATGTAATAATAAAACTAATAAAGAAGCAACTGTTTTAGTCCACAACTTGATCTATCCTGATTCTAAAGGTAGAGGTTAATTTATTGTTATCATTTTATACAGACATATACATATATATGTAAATTATATATTTATACGTATATACATACTCCAACCTGATCAGTATTATAAACCAGTATAATTGAAAATAGAGATTTGTGAACTGAACAGAAAACTATATTTTAGTAATACACATATCAGGAAAAAAAAATTACATGTTGAAAAAATATAATCTAAACTGTTTTTAATTCATTAAATAAGGACAATATTTAAACTTATTACTTGATAAATTCCTTGTTGAAGTTTGTTTACCAGTCCATTTCTTTTTTATTAGGAGATTCTCATGAAGTTAGTTTTCCTGAAGTTTTGGAATGGAGTGTTGGGGGTTCGCAGGTCACTCCTGCGTGGTGCGAACCTTGTCATAAGTTCCAACCAACACTTCAGCAAAGGAAAGTTCAGTCTTTACCTCCTATTTTAGCTATGAATTGTGGAAATAATAGTGAGTCTGTCAGTACTTTTTAAATATCTTTGTTATATATTTTATTGTACTATAGATTTATTTAAGCTTATTTTGTGAATAGGACAAGAAATTTTGGAAGAATCAAATGGATGCAGTTGTGAGAAAAGTATATCAGGGCTCTGGTGATATGAGGACTGTTGGTAAACTTTGTAGATATGGTTCTTCGTGTATCAGAGTTGGATGTAGATTTAAACATCCTCAACATAGCACAGGTTAATTTATATATTGTATCTGTGGTGATATATTTTGTTTATTAGATATAAAATCAAACATTTAATGTAAATATTCTTCAAAAAATTATATTTTTACTTCAGTTATTTACCTGATTATACCAGCCCATCTGCTGATTGTCAATTTTATAATTAGCTGCAAATAGAAATTAAAATTTCAAAAACAATTTATCTAATAATGAATAATGATTAACTGAGACAAACTAAAACTACTTTCAAATAATATTTCTTTCTGATCTATATGTTAATTATTATTGTTAACATAATTATATCTGACTGATCGGTTAGATATAAAATTTTGTGCATTTGTTAGATTGTTGATTTTACATTAGAACCCTATTAACAGCTAGGGTCCCTCCTTGGGTTTGGGACTCCAGCTAGTTCCCATTTTGGTCGGTTAATCTTAAGTGTATTTATGTCAATGTAAAATTTTACAGGAATGTAAAAAAGTGATGCTTTATCACCTATGTAATATGCCAGATTTTATTATACATTTGAAAACATAAAAAGAGGGAGTATGTACAAACGAACAACGACTGAAAGTTATTTTTGAAAAATGTTACATTCTTTTGATATTTAACATTTACCAAATTTTTAAATGCAAAATATATCCAGTTTTTCTTCATTAGAATACCTGTCCTCTTCCCTTTTCTCTGGTGTCTTATGACAGTAATTTCTAATTATGTTTAGTGTGTCATTAATCAGATTTAACATAAATTAGATTGAGTTACGATTTTTTTTTTTTTCAGATGGATCAGTACCTAGTATGCCTACTCATTTGTACTCAATTTATTCTTGGGTTCCTTTGAGTCTTTGTTTCAAATTATCAGAGGAAGGTGTCCTGTCTATATCGAAACATGAAGATAGTGCAGTTCCAGAACAATCAACTGTTTACGATTTGTATGGAGTTGTTTGCTATATCAGTGATGAAAAAAAAAATGTAGTTGCCTTAATTGATACGAATAATGGCTCTGATGACAGGCAGTCTTCACAATGGCACATTTTTAATGATTTTAGGTAAGGCTGGTATTTGTTTGATTGATGACATTAAAAACACTGTAATAAACTGGGCATTTAAGTTAATCTTCCCTGGTAGACAAAACATTTATTTTCTTTTGAAAGCTGCACTAAACAGTTAAAACCAGTGGCAGACATTTTTTCTTTTAGTATTAGCTTCAATTTAATCACAGTAATTTAAAAAAAATTGCTACGTTTCTGGCTATACAGGGTTCTATGGTTGGGGGTTCCATAAACTTCATTTATTTTCTATTTATATATTGATATTATGTATTAAATATATATTTCTATCGGGTTCCTTTGGGGACAGATTGGTACTATCATGATATAAACTTATCTGGATGTGTTGGCTGGCTGTTGTCTCTGTTCCTCTGACTTGGCCTAGCTGGTCCACTGATTCAGATATATTATCTTTTTCCAGTACTTTATTCTCCGGTCTACCGCTGTTCTTCCAGGATTTGTACTGCTTACCCTGCCTATTAGTGTTGTCCGATGGCTAACTTAAAAGCTGTGTCCAGATTTCTTTATACCTGCATATATATGAGTTAGCAAATACCAGTTATTAATATTTAGAATATTTATTTAATTAAATAGAGTTTAAAACTAAACAATAAACTTCCTAACCCAGCATTCTCAGTACAAAGCAGTTTATGTTCCCATTTAAGTCCTTAGGTTTTTTTTTGGGGGGGGGGAGGGAGGGAGGATTATAATATGCCTATTCCCCCCCTCCTGTTTTAAAGTAATTTTTAGTATCTTTATTAACATATTTCGATTGCTTTTAAATATATACACAAAATATTGACTGCATTTTTTACTATTTTTACAAATTTCACTTAGAGGGCATTGTCAATTGCATTCCTATATAATTTAATTTTTACTTTCTTATTTCATTACCATTTCTCATTCTTATAGTATGAAAGCCTTTAAGTTTTATCTGTTTTTCTTGAATAAAATATAAAAATAACAAACAAAGGTAATAACACTAAAACAAACATAACTCTTGAGGACTTTTTTGACATACCAAATTATTCCCTGTGATGGTGGATATTATCTCTCAATTTTAAGTATCAACATTATGACCTTATACAATAACAATTAATTGAATATGGTAGCATTTGATATTGTTGAGTCAAGAGGAACCAAACCATATAATTTACTCAATCCTGTGTGGGCTTAAAGAATTGATTTATTTTTTATATTTAATCTACTTTATAATATTCGTTAAAAAATTATTTTTTATAGTTATTAATCATAATGCTATCCAGATTATTTTTTTTTTTTTTGCCATTTTTACTTCTTTTCCAACAGAAATTATCTCATTTAGGATTAAACTGAGTACTGAAGCAGTGTATGTAATGGCTAAAAGTATTGTAATAAAAACCATTGGTAAAAATGAAATTTTAGTTTTAGGAAAATTATCTGGTTGTTGATGAAAAAAAACAAAAACACAAATAGCAGATGAAAATATTTATTAGTTACCAACATTTCTCCCCAGTTTACAGGACCGAGTCCAGAAAGTAGACTGAATATCTGTCCATGTACATGTTTATTCTACTTTCATGACTCAGTCCTAATGAAGGCCTACAAAGTAGACTGAATATCTGTCCATATACATGTTTATTCTACTTTCATGACTCAGTCCTAATGAAGGCCTACAAAGTGGGGCGAAACGTCAACTACTAATAAATAGTTTTTTTGTACCTTTGTTGACCACCACCCAGACCTTGTTCCTACAGTCATCACATGCAGTCAAATGTTAATCTCCAAACCAAATATTCCATTCCATATGATCAAATTCTTCCTTTTAAAAATATATATTGTTAATGTATCAAATGAATTAATATATGTACACGTTTACTTTCTTGTTTGTAGCATTACATCTGTTCCAACACATGAAGCTGTTTGGTTTTCAATGGATTGGAAGTTACCATGCGTGCTGTATTGGAGGCAGAGAACTTTGCCCCGTGACTCTATCCACCCTGTTGCCAATATCAGTCCTGATATATTTCTTACAGGTCCTAAATGTTCATCTGTTCTTCCTCTTGGCTCTCATGAAATCCCCAAAGAAGGTTAGTTTTAATCTTTAAAAAACACATTTCTTGTCTATGGCTATATTATAATTACAATTTAATTCAAGATAAACGTATGTTCTTATATATTTCCATTAAAATTAAACTAGGAAGTTGTGATATTTTCCCTTTCAAGCTGGATTGGTATGATGTTGGTTTCAGCTCACTAAAATCACTTAAATTGTATATAATTTTTAAAAATTTTCTTAATTTAACTTAATCTGTCTAGCTTAAGTTTATCTTTACCTATTTTGTAAATTGATGTATAACTAATTTCATTGTATTTCTTAAGTAGAAGTCAACCTTCATAAATTATACCTTAACCAATTCTTATTATTACAAAATATTAACATCCTGGTCAGTGTTTTATGGTTTTTGAAAAAAATGTTGGCAATTCCTGTATTCTGAACTATACTTCATGAGCTGTAGCAGGCAGGTGTTTATTCAAGTTACTTCCAACTGCCATACTCCATGATGTGACAATTATGATGGAGAAATGCTGGCTTTGGACCTTTATAGTAGACAATTATGGAAAAATGGACCTTGCAATGGAAGGTACGATTTAAAGAAATGAAATCTTCTGTGTACTCATGGCAATGAATAAGTTGACTAGCTAGCAAAGCTCGGTTAAATGTTGTACCACTAGCTTACAAAACAAAAAGATCTATTGTATGTTCTTATTTTAAGGAAAGGATAAATGAACACTGGCCATCTTCTCTGAGCTAAGGGAGTGGTTTGTTTCCACCTAATAAGAGAACATGATCTCTAAAAACTCCATCGGATAGACATTACTGGTTCAGTGACTCACCCTCTATGCAACATAGGTGAAGTAGAGAGGGAGTATATTTTGGCGTGTCTAGGCAATGGAATAGGAACATGTTGAATACTGATGAAAATTAGTTCAAAACAAAAAGCAGCTTAAACTGGGCTGCGAGAGGATAGCATAATAGCTATCACATAATAACCTACTATTAGTGTGGCTTAAGAAAAAAATGAACTATACTCGGGATGGTGCAAGAACTTATATGGGTTGTGGGGAGATTGCACTACCCACGTTTAGTCCTCTTCTGAAAAGTTTTTTGAAAACTGATATATTAATGAATTAACAACATGGAATAAATAACTTCTAATTCTTTCAATGTATCTGTTCATCTTGCTGGTGCAACAATCCATTCCTGAATCTAGGCCTCATCTAATAGGCTCTATTTTATTTGTGCTCCAGCTCTCCAATTTTTGAAGTTCAGTATCTGTCCAGCATTAGCTGGCACTGAATCCAACCATCTTGCTTTTGGCCTTCCAACTCTACGGGTCCAATTTAGAACCTCTGCCATCAGTTTTCGGATCTCAGAGTCATTCATTCTTACTATTTGGCCCCGCAAAAATCATTGCTATACTATCAATAATTTCGCTACATTAACATCTTTTTGTTTTGTAACAAAATAAATTTTTTAATCTCATAAAAATTATTAGTTCCAACATTAAACTCAGAAATTGATACTATAAAAAACAAAAGATGGAACATTTATTTCATCATTTTTATAAGTAAAGAAATTTTCTATATTTATTACTTTGTTTTTTCTTCCTTAGGTATTTTTAGGTTTTTTAAATAATTTCAAATAGCATTGAATTCTACCATATATGTGAGGTCTAATTGAAAAACTCTAATTTCAATAGAACAAATTTTTTAAACTTCCGTTTTTTTTTTGTTTTTTTTTGTAAAGTATTGTTGGGTGGATGCAAGCTTAAAATCTCGTTTAATTGAAATAAAAGTTTTTTTCATGTTCACTATAAAATTTACTTTGTAATTTAGTGACACATTACTTTAAAAAAAAAAATGTTTAAAAATTTTGTTATAACATTAATGTTATATAATGATAGGTTTTCATGTTTACTATAAAATTTGCTGTAGTTGTGAACACGAGTTTGGCAATTTAATCATTCATATACTATATGCGTTTTTTCACTGATTGTTTTTTTTTTTTTTGCTTCAGGTGATATAGTTGCTATGGATGCAGAGTTTGTTACATTAAATCAAGAAGAATCTGAATTGAGGAGTGATGGAAAGTTAGCTACTGTAAAACCATCCCATATGTCAGTGGCTAGAATATCTTGCGTTAGAGGGTAATGTTTTTCCTACCATTTTCATAATCACTTTTTCAATCCAAATTAGATTGAAATATCTGTAAAAATACAATACGGGGGGATTTTAGGTTCAGTACTTAATTAGTATGTTTTTTGATCAGTCTTATAAAAGTTGAGGTGATGTTGATGAGATCATTATTAGTTAACCATTTGAAGATGGTTAGGAGAAAAACCTGGTCACACTTGGTAATGGTTAGTTGTGGCCCAGAAAGATCAGCCAATCAAAGCAACAATTGTTCAAGATTTCTGAGTTTTAGTTAATTTTGTCAGACAATGTCTATCCAATTTAGGGGCAACATAAGAGCATTTTATCTGCATTGATTCCTGGAAACCTCACAGGACAAACATGAAATTATTTGACCAGCCATAGCTACCAAATAATTGGATTAGCTCAGATTACAACTCGAAAACACACCATTAACTTGCCTTTTAGATTTATAATTTAGGGTCCTTATTTCCTCTGAACTAAAATTCGACAATTACGACAGATCTGCTGGCTGCCTATTTCATCATGAAGTACTTTCAATTGGTGTTGGGTAAAAGGGAGGATAGTGCATTCATTGATCACTAGAAATGGCCTTTATAGCGCAAATTCATTTTCAAATTGATCCTTCCTGGCAGTATTCCTTGGACTAATGTTTAAGGAAGATGTTTCCTTAGCACTCTCCCAGTTAATATTTGGAGAATGCCTCTATCTAGATATTTAATCATAAAATCAAGAGCCACCAATCAATCCGGATTGGCTAATTAATTGTCACAGACCTTTTCAGATCTATATTCAACACCTATGGGAGCAGGTAGGTGCCGTAGTTTTGTGAGCAAAGATTTAGTAACAATCAAACATGTTTTTATATTATTGACCCGTTTCATGTTTTATTGAGGGAAAATAAAAGATTCACTCTGAAAATCTGTTGTATTTAACTTATTGTAATTTAACAAAAAAGATAAAAAGTGTTTATCAGAATAAAAGTATGTTTTTTCTCAATAATTCTAGTAGTTTTTTGGGGTGCTGAATCCAAGTTTTAGGTTTTTACCTCTCTAGTTGGTGGTTTTGCAATGAAAATAAAAAATAAATGTTTTCAGTATTTTGGTAATAACTTGAAAACAGCATGTTTTGAGAGAATTAAATTTAAGTAGGCAATGATATTTCCTACTAAATGCCTATATTATAATCCATTATCAACTGATCCGCAACATCACTCGAGTTCACTTAAGAAATGCCAGATTTTGGTTCTTTGTGAAAAACATTTGTAAAATAGTTAGTTTCACTCACATGTTAATGCCATGACTACTTACCTCCCTTAACCTCTCCTCACTCCCCCATCATCTGGACTTAAAATATTTTGAATTCATTGCGCATAATTTTAATATTCTTTCACTTTGTTTTGCAGGCAAGGATCGTTAGAAGGAATGCCATTTATAGATGACTATATTTCTACGCAAGAACAAGTATTTGACTACCTAACTAAGTTTTCTGGTATTAAGCCAGGAGATTTGGATGCAGCTTGTAGTTCCAAGAATTTGACAACCCTGAAGTCTACTTATCTTAAGTTACGCTATTTGATAGATAATGGTGTCAAGTTTGTTGGACATGGTCTAAAGAACGACTTCAGGTAATTAGATTAGTAAACATATCAAGCTCAATGACCTATGCCTATGCCCATGATATAAACAATAAAAAATTAGCTATAAATAAGAATTTTGTGTTATATAATATTTTTATCTTTAAAATGCTCAGATTTTCTACCACTGTGTGTTATTGTTAGTACATTTGTTTTGTAATGTTCGGCTTAATTATTTTTATTCTAATTTTTATAATATAAAATAAAAATTAACCTAATAATAGCTGTACAGAGTAGTCATCAGTCATTACCATAATAACTATTTTCAATCATCAGTGAATTGCATTTTTATTGTCTTAACAAAGTAATAAAATATTTCATAATTAGTTTAAAAATATTAATCATTAATGGCAGTCCTAAAATAAGTGCAGAGTTTTGTAATACAAAAATACAAAGAAAGAAAATAAGAAATATTGACAGCTAATTACTCATAATAATATGGTATTACATTATTGAGAAACATTATCTAAATTCACCAATTTACATTTATCTCCAACTTTTGTACTGATATTTTTACTTTCATGCATTTACACTTATTTTCCTAATTTTTATTGAAGTTTTCCTTCTCTCTAGGGTTATCAACCTGATTGTCCCTCCAGAACAGGTCATTGACACAGTGTATTTGTTTTACTTACCTCATCAAAGAATGGTGTCACTACGGTTCCTGGCTTGGCATTTCATGGGTAAGATATCTGTTGCATTGATCTTTTTAAGATGTAACTGTACATTTAAATTTATTATTACATTTTTTCCAATAATCATCAGTTACAGTTTTACTGTGATAAAAATTGTTCTATTGGCAGATGGAGGAGTGGAGAGATTTGACGGTTACAAAGTGATAGTTATATATTAAAGTAAAAAGTATTATTAATATAAAATTTTTAGCAAAGTATGGTAATAATAGGAAATATATGTAGATATTGAATGATAATATATGTAAGTAATTAATTAATTACTCTGAGGAAAGAGAAATCCTTTATATATTTTATTATCAATTAATTACTTATATATATTATTGTTTAATATCTACTTATATTTCCTATTTTTTCCATACTTTACTATTTTTTTATATTTATAATACTTTTTGCTCTTATGTATAACTGTTGAATCTCCCCATTCCACTATCTGCCACCCTTATTCTTTTAGCTTTCACCCTAAACAAAAGGTGGGTCTTCTGATTTGTTCTTTATTTTCCTTTTTTCTTGACTTTTATGTACTCTGATCTTATTTCCTTAATTTTCTGTATTTTAGTGTGTACCATATTTGTTTTATATTTCTCTTATATCTAATGTTATATTTATTATTACTTTTTCTGTTGGTTTTATGTTTAATACTCATTACTGAATAACTTCATAAATTTTTATTTATACTTATTGCTGTACATATTATTTTTATTTTCTTTAAATTACTCAGTTCATTTTTGTTTAATTTTTCAGTCCCACCTGAGTTTACCTTTTATTTCATGTCATCTTATTCTCTTTTTTTGTGTCTGGTTCTAGCTCTAATGAGGCTCTGCTAAGTGGGGTAATACGTTGGCTCATAATAAATAGTTTATTTACTCTATGAGTTATTTTTACCGCACCCAGACCATCTTCCTTTTATTAATTACTAACGGACAATCAACAAGCTTCCAAAATTTGACTTTAAGTTTTCCTGGATAGCTCCTGTGATCAAAGGCAGAGGCATATAATGACTCAAAATTTAATATTGTTTCTCTTTCTTTTTAAGGTTTAAAAATACAATCAGAAACTCACGATTCCATAGAAGATGCTCGTGCCGCATTAGGATTGTATAAAAAATACCTTGAGCTTGAAGCCCAAGGAATCCTCCAGCCTAGTCTGGAAGAGATGTATTCTGCTGGTAAGGCACTTCATTGGAAAGTTCCTGGTGATAATGAATTATAATGCATCCATTTCAGTACAAAGATATTTATTTTATTGTTAATTATAGTACATAAACTATAATAATAAAAACATTTTGTTTAAGTCTTGTATTTTTTATTACTTTATTATCGACCTTTTACCTGCTATTGTTCCAGAAGTGAAATATAATTAAAAGATGATTTTTTTTTACAAATAAAAACTCGACTAAATAACAACATTTATTATTTGTGGTTGTATGTAGTAAAGTTCCTGGATCTCAAAAAGGCTGTTTTCCCCTTAAATGTCATACTTATATATTTGATTGTTATATTATATTCTCTGCAATTTAAATCCAATATTTGGCTTGAATGATCCATGAAAAGAATGAGAGCACTTCACAGATGCAAGGTAACTATGGATATTAGAAACAATGGCACCCCTAATGGGAGGTTAAATATTAAAACTGAACAGCTCGATTGTCATTTCTTCCAGTGATCAACAAATTTCGGTAGTTCTGCAAAAAGAAGAGACCCGAATCTAAAGAATTAACTCATCAAGATATTAAATTCTCTATGTACCACTTAAGCAGTGTGAGGAGGAAGTCTATAGTCCTCTCTGACTCTGTTGGCCTTCCACTAGTCATCTTCTATCATTCCATTGAATCTCTTTTCTTTGGAAGTCCCTTTTTACTGTATCTTCCCATTCCATTCTCGGTCGTCCTTGCTTTCACTTTACTTTGGCACAATAGGCATAAAGAACATTAAAAGCTGTATAGTCTTTGTTTATAGTGTAGTGAAATATCTGTTATATTATTTGACTGATTAGGTTTACCAATCAGGTATCATGGTATAGCTTAATCAGCTGAGCTCAACATATACTTCAGCCTTAATTGTCCATATAAAAAAAATCGGTACTTGAGCCTTGTAAAGAAACCAATAAATCTATCACAGATATAGAAGTAAGAAAGTAAGTTGCAGGAGGAATGGTTTTAGTTAGAAAAAAGATCTTTGTAGTAAAAAACTTCAACCATGTGCAAAAATACACCAACACCACACTCTTTGGGGTAATGGAATCTATGACTGTACTGCAGGGCTAAACCTAAGAAATTAAAATTAATCTTCAAAAGTAAATCTACTTTGTAATCATCTTATTATTCGTACATATAATTGCTTACAAATATGCAGTCATATAAAAATTAAAGTCAATATGAAATCATTTTTTAAAAGCAATAACAGTTTAACTCTCATTTAACCATTTATTGATTTGAGAGAAAATTTCTACTCTTGCTGCTGTCAACTCTGGAATATCAGTTTCTGCACTGGGATACATATCAGCACAATGTGCTGTTCCTGTGAACAGAGGACAAATAAAATACATTTATGAATCAATGATAGGTTAAATTGTATTTCCATTCAAATTTATAACATGGATTAGAATAATTCAATATTAAATGCTAAAAAAATCAAATGATGTATTCAAGGATCCAATTTGACAATTTGATCAACACTGATACTTCAACTTAAAATAAGGACCAGTTTATTTTGAAGTTAATAACGTTTATGTACTTATTTTCCTCTACCCTAATTTTGAAATAAAGATAAAGAACAGAAGAAAAAACAACAGATTATTATTTGGTTATGGTTAACAACAAATTTAAAGTTCATCAGGTTATGGTGAAAAGTAAACCCGTAACCATGGTAAACTTTTTGCATCTTGATGTAAGAAATTTAACAAAAATAAACATTCTCAATAAATCTGCTGTAAAGAGCGTTCCTTAATTTTTATTTTCATTTCAAAATGCACTTGACTATACATTTTTAGTCTTATACGCATTTACTACTTTTAAGGAAAGGTAGGAAGTGAGTTCTTGCAGACCGATGTCAGGCTCCACTCGAAGATGAGAAGGGGAGGGGAGAGCTACTCAGGGGATTACACAGAGATAGCACTATCGAGGAAATTAAAAATTGCCGAGAAGAATTGGCTCATTCAGTGCCAAGCTTCTACAATGTGTCCTCATTCATATAGATCTCAATTATAACAGCCTCTGCATTTGTTCACTAATGTATAGACTTATTATCTCTTGTAGATCATAGCAAAAGCATGCTAAAGAACATTCCTTGAATATCAACATAATCAATATTAAAGCATAAGCACTTTGGGAACAGGTAATAAAGCAGTAAATAAAACAAATTCCGAGCTGAGCAGCATAAAAATCTGTTTAAAAAAAAAATCATATATTTCATCTCTCGTGTAAGTTGAGCGAAATTAAAAAAGTAAACTGATTCCTACATTTTTCCGTTTAGTAAATTCATACAAAACATGCATAAATATTGTTTTATATGAATATTTATTTTAATTATTCATTTGTTTAGCTTAATTAAAGCAATTAATATATTATTTTATTGATAATGGAATAGTGGCGCTGTTTAATTTTAAATATTTTGTTAATTACGTTTAAGGGATTTTACAGAATTTATAGATCAAAAGATATACAGATATATAGATCAATATAGTTTTCAATTGTTGATAAGTTCTAGGTAACTAACAGCGATTTTAATGGATTTTTATGCTCCTTTAAATGGTGTTATTGTACATTTTGATGGAAACCTACAATATCCTACCAAATACAAGCATAATCATTTGGTTTAGTATCAAATATAATGGGAGGGATTTCTGTTGCTTTACCAAAAATTAGGAAAAATTAAGGCATTTTCGTTTTTGAATTAACCAATTGTAGGCATTGATCTAAAATATTTGTTATAATTCTTGAACTTAATTTTTCCAAACAAGTTCCATAAAAATGCTATTTCTAATTATTACTATGCTGCATTGTCTGCATAAATCCATCAACTATTCTTTCACATTTCCGTTTTTCAAATTCAGAATTCCCTAGTGGTGGAGCTCTGCTCCAATAAGAAAAAATCTTCTGGGTTTGTTTTGGAATTAGCACTAATTTTTAGATGTTCCTAATCACTTTTATAAGCCAAGTGTTGGAAAATATAATTGTTTCCTGTCACTTCTTTTTTTACATTATTAAATCCCTCTTATTCTTTAGTGTTTTTTAGCAGGTGTTATAACTTCATCACATTGTATTCCTTTTTATAGTTTTATCATTTGTGCTCAAGAATGTATCGTAAAAACATTTTTGTCTACTTAACACTAATTTTCAATTTACACCATAAATCCCCTGAAGCAGTCCCCACTCGGAGATCCGAATGGGGGACTAGTTTACCTCTGGATAATGAGCGTTTTACCTCAGTAGGATCCATGATTGTTTTGTGAACTATAGAATATGTGAGTGGGGCATTCAATCCTACGTCACACCCTCCAGCACGCCTGGGGGGCCGTTCTCATTGTTGGATCAGCGAGTCCATTGGACTAAATAATAATAATTAAGGCCTAACGAACCCGAAGGTTCGATGCCGATACCACTAAACGCTCTCTGCATACTCCCTTCCAGTGATGCCCCTCCAAACCAAATTCTACTAAATCAGTTTAATGCAATCCTCCCGTCTACGTTTCAGTCTACCCCTTGGACTTTTACCCGTCGATTCAGTGTCTATTAACATTTTAGGGATCCGCTCATTAATAAGCCCTAGAACTTTACATGCCCATCTTATACACCGCAATGCTATAATTTGAATTATATTTACCAGGTGTAGGTCCCTTAATTCAGCGTTATGTAATCTTCTAAATTCTCCCATTAATTCATCCTTTTTTGGTCTGAATATATAGTGTAATACTTTATTTTTGAATACCTTAAGGTGTAGTTCATCCCTTAGTGTAAGAGGCCACGTCTCACATCCAGTGGGAAGGATAATAGTTTTGTAAATTCTAATTTTTAAGTTTTTCGATAGAAGATGTGAGCTAAGCAGTTTCGAAATTGAAAAATAACAAGCATTTCCCGATTTCAACCTAGCTTTTATTTCCTCATCAATTTTTTTTCTTCTAGTTACCGTAGAACCTAAATACTTAAACCTGTCTACCTTTTCAAATGAATTTTCTTTTATATCTACATCGCCAAAATTGCTCGTGTTTCTACTGTGACGTAGGATTGATGTTGAATGGATCCCATTGGACTTTGCTGAGAGAAATTATTATTATTATTACAGATTTTATTATATTTACAGGACCCATCGATTTGATGGATTTCAAACTTCGAAAAGAAATATCCAATTAATCCAAAGAACTTATGTATACAATTATTTTTTCCTCAGCTTCCTATTTTTAAATAAGTTTTACTTATTTGTATATCATTACTGACCAGACCACCCGACTATCTTCTCTTTATATCTTATATGTTTGTGTACCATAACTGAACAGACCCCCAACCATCTTCTCTTTATATCTTATATGTTTGTGTATCATTATTTTATCATTATGTTATTTTATTTATTTATTTTTCATACAGATAGTCTGATTATGTTCATCTTGTCTATTCTTTGTTTGTATATATTTTAAGAGAGTTTTTTGTTTCATTTATTTATTTTATTTTTTGTTTTTACTTATTTATTTTATTTTTTATTTTAGTATATATGAGATCATTCATCAATATTACCTATTGCCCATAACTGTGTGGCAGATTGTAATATCTATCAATAAATAAATCTATCAAAAGGCAATTTGTAATAAAGTTAAAAATCATTTAGGTCAAATTAGTCTATGTATAGTTTAGTAAAAAGTGAGATAATAATTAGTAATAAGTGAAGTACAGCAGTTGAGAAGATGATACTGATGAAGAAAGGATAATTTCAAGTATCGAGTATATTGAACTTTTTAGTTACCAAACAATTATATATAACATTACTATACAAATAAACCTAATTAGAACTTCTAAATTTGAAAATAAATTATTTCTAATTTCATTTTCATATATTTTTTTAATATTATTTTTACTTAAACAAACGTGTCTTAGTCCAAGTTAATGATCGTTTAATTCATTCATTATATATAAAGCCAAAAAATTTAATATAAATTATAATATTAAAAACAACAATATTTAATCAATCATTGCAAGGCTTCATCAGGGCTTAAAAAAGATACAAATACGTGACATAGTTACAAAAAAAACATAAGTGGAACATAACAGGGGTATACAATGAAAAGTAAAATATAACAAGAAAAATTAAAGGTTGTAAACCGTAAATGAAAAGGGTAATAGAGAGATGAAAAAAGAAAATAATAAATTCAAATGATGAGACAGAATTCATACCTCTTTTGACGGAAGTCTATGACAGACTGAGCCGTTTGTATTGGGAGGAGTGGGGATGCCACACCACAATAACAGAAATAATTTTAAAGTAAACATTGTAAAAAAAAATATTTAAATTAGGTAAACAATAAATAGTAATATACATAATAGAGGGGGAGAAGAGATATTTATTAAAAAACAAAACAAATAAAAAACAGAAAAAATAGAGTATTATAAAATAATGAATAAAGTATAAAATAATGGGATACAATATGTGTAAGTGATTAAGAAAGACAATATACCAAATGAGTGGGATACAGAGAAGTATAAATTATAATAAAGTAATTAATATAAGTACACTTAAGAAGGTAACAGATGAATATAAATTAAGAGATAAGATACATGAATAGAAATGAAACAGGAAGGATAGTAAATATAAAAATAATTAAATAAATGGTGAGAATTTAGAGAAACAAGAATAAAAGATATGACAAGAAAGTGGGCTTAAGAAATAAAGAAAAAAGTAAAAAGAAGTATTATGAGGGTTTTATTATGTTCAAAATGTGTCGATATGTAAGGGAGATGCAGTCTTTATCAACTTTATGATTGACGGAATTCTCAGTTAAATTTATGTAAATGGACTCCGAGATGAGACGTTTGGTGTGGTTGGAGACAGTGGCAAGAATGGAAGGATTGTCGAAATTAAAAGTATGATTTAGGTTTAATGTGTGTTCTGATAATTTAAATGCACTCCACTGTGGTTATGGACAAATCTGAGTACGTTGACAAAATTAACATCCTTCTGTCTGACACAACTACTTACTGACCTACCACTCGAGACCCTACTCGCTATCTTTCAATTTGGAAAAAAGATTTGTTTTGGGACTTCAAGCCAAGATGTAGGGTGGTTATAATGGATCTTAAGGATTTTTGAATTTTATCAGAAAGAATGGGGATATATTATTCATAGGGGGATTTATATTCATGTATCTTATCTCTTAATTTATATTCATCTGTTACCTTCTTAAGTGTACTTATATTAATTACTTTATTATAATTTATACTTCTCTGTATCCCCACTCATTTGGTATATTGTCTAACTAAAAAGTTCAATATACTCGATACTTGAAATATTATCCTTTCTTCATCAGTGTCATCTTCTCAACTGCTGTACTTCACTTATTACTAATTATTATCTCACTTTTTACTAAACTATACATAGACTAATTTGAGCTAAATGATTTTTAACTTTATTACAAATTGTACAAATAGAAAGTACCATTAAGACTAACATAAGCTTTACAGGTCCATTATCCAAAAGAAACAGATTTAAAAATAATAAATTTAAGAAATATTGTTGGTATAATGCTCAAACCCATTATAATTTTTTTTTATCATTTAAATTCTATACATTTCAATTTCTAATTCACTCTTACAGTTCTAAGTTTATATATTTTAATATCTACATCTAACACTAGGTTTATGGACATTTCTTATATACCTATTTCTACAGCACCCGTCAAATTGAATGATAAATGAAAATACCCATTTACTTTAGAAATTGATTTATCCAAATTAAGTATGAATTGAACAATATATTGGATCTTTACGTTTACTTTTTTCATCTCTTAATTTGTACTTTCTTTAATATTTCTTCTCTTATCCATCTGTTACTATTACCCTTTTCATTTACTGTTTACAACCTTTAATTTTTCTTGTTATATTTTACTTTTCATTGTATACCCCTGTTATGTTCCACTTACCTTTTTTTTCTTTTTTTTTTGTAACTATGTCAAGTGTTTGTATCTTTTTTAGCCCTGCAATGTGGGGGGAAACATTGGCTCAATAAAAATAGTATAATTATTTACTATTTGAGTTTTTTTGACCACACCCGGACCATATTCCATTCATCTATACACACAGTCAATCATCAATAATCTTCCAATTTATAATGCTTATTTTATATTTAGAACATTCAATCTTACCTTTGATAAGAATTGCAGGTGTGCTTGGATTTTTCGATTTAGTTATTCCTAGAGCATGCCAAGGATCAATGCTTCCATGAACAAACATTACCCTCGTGGCACGAATTTGCAATTCACCATACATATTATTCGTTCTACTTATTGCATGATATAAAAGATTTTCGTCGAATCTAAATAAGAACAGATAGAGGAGCTCTATTAGACAAAAGAAAGGTTACCTATCTTATATATAAAACAAGATTAGTTTGGAGTATTATGGTGCACTTCAAATATATTTTGTAACTATGAAAATTTTCTGAGTAGGTCCTCCAAAGTAATTTTTTACCTTTCGTATATGTCCTTCTGAAGAACTTCTTTTAATTTTTATAAATTTTACTACAGTATCAATTTAAATAGAAAATCCTATCTTTCGACATATCTTATCAATGAAAACAAGCATTTACGATTTAATTTATCTCACATCCACAAAATGGTTTACAGCAAATTTTTCTCCAAGATTATTTAAAAAAATAAACTAAAACAGATATTCAATCTTGGTATAACTTATTTTTTCTCTGAATGTTAACTAAACACCATAAGTTTTTGTCTATTGTTTTTAGTAACTCCTAAGTTGACATAGGAAGCCAGAAATTGTTAAGTTGAAGATGGTAATGAAGTTACTCTTTTTTTAAAAAAAAAATCTTGACAAAATGACTCTACAAATAAGAAAAATTAAAAAGAAAGTCAAATGATAAAATGAAACTAAATACAAAAAAACAAAAACCAATGGAAGGAATTTATTTACACAATGGACAGCCTAATATGTCAAACTTTTAATAAAGGTGGAAATAAGTTTCAATGTGTCATATCCAACAAATTAAAAAAAAAAATCACGTTATCTTATATCTAGTGTATTTAAAAATTATAAAAAGAATGAAAGAAAAATAAATATTACTTCTTTCCGTAAATATCAGAACATTGTTTCAGAAAGAACTCTAAAGGAAAATTTGGCCCAAATAATTCACTTGAAGAAGTTGACGTCTGATAAAATCCAAATTCAATACAAGTTTGATAAGTCCACTGCCTGCCTAAAAAATTAAAACTGGATTAATAAATGATTAATTCATCAAAATATCACATATTAAAAAACTGATCAATGGTTATGTTGTCAGTTATTTTAAATGTTTTATTTTTTTAAAAATAAAATAAAGACTAATGTACACTTCCTACCATACAGTCTTCAAAGGGTAGACAATAACAAATAAAAAGGTGTAGTTAACTGGAGGAGTAGTACATATACTATACTATAAGAGCTATATAAAGAGCATTCTAGAGACAAACCCCTCCCAAAAAATTCAACAAAACCCAAAATCTGTCTCAAAATGCTTCCGTATAAGTATCACACTTACTCTTGGGTATATACCTTTCATTTAATAGTGATCCTCAAATAACCCAATTTTCAACAAAAATTCATCAAGGAATAAACAGACAACCAGCTGAAAGGGACAGTTAAGGGTCTAGGAAAAACAAATAACCCACACTTTCCTGTCTTCATTTTACTCTTGCTTAGCATTATTCCAAAGTTTGTACGAGTTAGTTGTATTGTACAGTTATTAGTTATTATTAGGAGTGATGATACTAAACCCTCAACTAACACCTAACAATATCCTATTACCCAAAGAAACTGAGATAAAACACTTGGGAGTTATGATGAATAGGACTGACCTGGAAATCATATGTGACAACTTTGAAAAAAAAGACTGAATCACTGACTTTCTTTATTTCGAAGACTACATCATAAAAATAAATTATCACTCACAAACTAACTTAAATGGATTTGGACTTTTGCCACTCAGGTGTGGGACTCCTGCAAAAAATCCCACCTTCAGACCATTCGGATCTTTCAATCCAAAGTCCTCCGATACATCACTCAAGTCCCTTTTACATCACAAACAAATCGTCATACAAGAATCTGGACATGCCATTCCCGACTGACATAATAAAAATATTTCATAACTCACTTGCCGGACACCCCAACCTACTGGTACAAACATTACTGATTGGCACACTACCACAAAATCTGACAAGAAGGCTGAAATGCCTGGAGCAGAAATGTGCTATATTAGGTGGATGTACTATGACAGGAGTGTCTTCATTGGACGGTTTCTCCACTCATGCATTCCTACTAATTCCATGAGGAGGTTTTCAAATGAATTACAAATTTATACTAGATGTCAAAAGGCATATGTAAAATTACAAAATAAAGAATAATATTTCATTGATCTCAATTTTGCATTCAGTATATTTTAGAGTTTAATAATAAGTACAGAAAATCCTTTTTTGGAACTGGAAAACATCAGAGCCTTCGTTAAAAAACCTAAAAAGCATCAAAGACATGTTTTGTTGTAATGTACATATATATTATAAATATATATCTGGTTGGAACAGCATAACAGTCATACAATTATGTATAGTTTCATCGCCTTTGACAGTTTTCTTTTTTACTTCATAATCCATATGAATATGGGCAGACTCTCACAGCAACATTCATGATTTTGATTACGCACTCTGGATTACACCTATAATTTTTTTTTCAATAAGAACTGAAGGATGGAACAGAGTGGAGTAACAAATATGTGTAACACCTGTTACAAGCTACGATGTATATGTCATTCCTTGCCAGAGTAACAATTTATCCTTGCATATTCGGGCATAATTCCAGAGAGAGCCGATAGGAGGATTTCTCTTGACTATGCCGAAAATCAGACACAAAAGTTGTTTATTACAGATAAAATGAACAATAAGCAATCATTGTTGCAACATTACTTATCTATCAGAACAGAATGTGATTGTGACGAGAATAAAATACCTGCATCTGTAGGATCATCACTCCACTTAGTATTCCTCATCACTTTGAGCATTTCATCATACTTATAGTCTAGGCATGTTTGGTTAGTTAGTTTCAACATCATGCTATTTACAGCAGCGTACCTGTAATGTTTCAAATCTCTGTCTTAGTTTCTGAAAGGCCATTTAAATTTTAAATAAAGAATCGGTAAAATAGAAGGCAGTATAAAAAAAAATTATTGGTAAAACATATTTACCTTTCTAGAGGACTGCCAGCAGAAGAGTTTGTCATTATTTCACAAATATTATCAATAGTAATTTTAGCAGTTGGAGAATTTGTTATTCTGTTGTCTTTATTATATTGGACAATTTCAGCAAAGTTATCAGCTAAGGTTTCAGCTAAATTAGAAACATCATTTTTTTTTGTGATATCCAAAGGCGCACATAACCTACAATGAAAAAAAAACAACTGAAATTTAAGCAATATTTATGACATCATCAATGCTGTTGACATTTGGTCTGATTTTAATTTAATATCACATATAATAAAAAAAAATAATTCCACATTAAAAACATTATTTTCTGCCTTTGTTACTTACATACAATGGAGCATACAAACCATTTTATTGATGAATGTCTCATCTTATATTAGGATAAGTGGAAGTACTATAATACCAAGAATGAGTAAAATCATGTTCATTAACATAAAAAGATAAAATATAAAATATAAATACGGATTTACAATGAGAAAATCTGCTTGTCTATGTGTTATTATTTTAAATATATTTTTCAGTTTTGTAAATAAAGTATATGTATATAAGCAATAAATAATTATATTTTAAAATTTATAACTTTCGTCATTTCTTTAATTAAATGTTAAAAAATAAATATACTAATAACTTATAAAACTTAATAAGCAAGCAATTAGAAATTAACAGACCGATCACTGGATTAAAATAAATAATAAATATCAAAATTAATTTTTGGATTCT
>NW_027112950.1:1947579-1950935 GCF_000696795.3 Halyomorpha halys | reverse complement strand
TTATTTTAGACATAAATCTAGAAGTTAAGAGAACCTTACACATACAAAATTAAATTAGTTTTAGTACAATTTTTAGATAATTAGGAATATTTATTCTGAATTATTAATGAATCATAAATAATCCTATCAATATCCAGTAAATAAGTAAAAAAAACAAAAATACTTTTATTAAAATATTTTTACCTGAACATCTTAGTTAAAATAGACCCACCAGAAGGATCTTGAAACAGCTTTGTCAAATGTTTATTAGCCAATTTAACAGGACTTATACAATCTTTATCAAAGAAATTTAAAGAGGCCTTCACAACTTCATTGTATTCTAGAAAAATAAATTGTATTTATAACTAAATTAACTTTTAATTTAAAATAAACCTCAGTTAGTTTAGTACTGACTACCAAAGTAATTTATTTTTTAAAAAAGCACATCTGTACACTGTTTTGATTGATGAAAAACGATTAAATAGACTACAATTTCTGGAAATGAACTATATAATTCTAATGTCTGTGTTCAATTAAATTTTCTAGTTCACTCATACTACTTCAGACCAAATATTTTAGCATTGAAACACATTTCAAGAGAAGAGTACGTTTAATTTTTCTTTCATATCATTTTTCTCATGTATATTTATTTCATTGAATTTTATTATTTATTAATATTAATACAGTATTTTTGTTTTAGTAAAACACTGTTGAAATTTAAATGCTTAAGTTAAATTTAATTTTACCAATCAATGGAAAACTTACAGTTGGTTCAGGCAAGTTTAATTTTTTGAACCACATTAAAAATATGAAATAAAATTAGCAACTTACCTTTGAAATCAGCCTTGGCAAGGAGAGGGCCACTAGATGAAATTGAAGCATGAACAAGATGGGGGTATTTGTACCTGACCCAAGCTGCTAGCGAACCTGGATAACTGCCACCAAAGGCAATCCACTTATTTCCAGCTTCAAGATCATACTTCTTGTTCATAGAACCAATAAATTCTGCCAGATCTCCAAGTGCTTGTTCACTATTAAGATATTCTAAGCTTTCCACACTCTTGTTACTAGAAAAATATAAAGAAAAGAAATAAATCACGATTAATGTTAAAGATATAACTGCAGTCTGAATCCCAACTATGACCAAAAACTTCTCTTAAAATTCATTCAATTAAAATTTCTTTCTACAAATAGAAAAAAAAAAAACTGTCAAACAAATCTTGTACCTAACCTATTCCAAAACTTTAAACTTATTAAAAGATCAATTACTATTATTATTACTTAGTTAATTATTTAGTAATTTCTTTTAGAATCTAGATATTTAATACCTTTCAGAAGAAAACTAACAAGAAGTTGAACAGAAAAATCAAGGAGGTAACAGCTCTTATGTTTTAATTTGAAGGCAGTAATAGGCTTAGAAAAAATTAAACTTGTACCAATTAAACTCAAGCATGTGGTGAAATTCAAAACTGACAAATCAGGTTTACCATTGTCATAGATAAAGGCATGAAAACTACTATTGTCGAATATAGTCTAACAGACATAATTGTTGTTACAAAAAAGAATACTAATATGTCGATGTTTATACTACTTACAGCATTAGTTGAATAATGGCTAAAAAAAAGTATGGGAATGATCCTAATCACAAATGATTTTAATAAATCTTGATTAACTATATGTAAGTCATTTGAGATTTTAATCATAGCTTCTGTTGTATTTCATACACCCACTCCCTTATGAAACAATTATAATAATACATTAATTACAATTACAATTCAAAGGAGCAATAAACTTATTCCAAACCTAGGGAAACATTTCAGAGAATTCAGAGGCAGAAAATTAACACTAAAAGGTAAAAGAATAATTACAAACTAAGTGCATTCATTAACTTTTTTGAAATATAAAATCTAAGGGTGATAAAAATCTTGGGTGGATGGCCCATATAGTCAGAATGAGGCAATTTCCTTAAAGAATCCTTAACGAAAAGGCTTGTGGAACCAACAGAGGGAAGAAGACCTCGGCCCTGGTGGATTGATGGAATAGCAACGGATGGGATTAGAGATCCATCTTTGGAATCTACAACAGAAGAGCAATAGCAACTGACAAAGAGGATTCACAGAGCATCCTCCACATATTTTAATTGCCAAATTAAAATTAAAATCAGATACTCTGGCTTGAATAACTGCCTTAGACATTCAAGTACGGCTTGGTACATTTTATTATGCAAGAAATGTACATATCATTATCCTCTTAGGACTCCATTAAAATTTTTCTTAGCTTCTATAAGTCATCAGGAGTGTTAATTATTTAACTCACCAGTCTTCCAATTTCACTGAGATGTTTTATTGAATTCTATTTCAATAAAAGAGCCAAATGATTTGAGAAAAGATGAAGCATCCAACACAATGAAGATGAAATAATAAGACCAACAAGTAATGGGAGCAATAACTTGGTTTATTTATATTACACACTATTTATAACTAATGATGAATGGAATATGGTCTGGGTGCGGTAAAAAAAAACTCAAATAGTAGATAATTATACTATGTTATTGAGCCACTTAGCAAATAGCACTTTGTTTTTGACTGCCATCAAAACAGCCCAGACGAAGCCCTGCAATGTGGGGCGAAACATTGGCTCAATAAAATAGTATAATTATCTACTATTTGAGTTTTTTTTTACCGCACCTGGACCATATTCCATTCATCTATACACACGGTCAATCAATAATCTTCCAGTATTTATAACTAATTTTAAAAATTGTTGATTAATGGTTTTTAAGATGGTTTAATTAGACTAACAGTTTCATGATTAGTGGCACTTACCATTGATTAAGCCTATCACAAACATACTTTGTATTATTATCAGTTTTTATAAATTTAATTTGTGTAAATCAATTAATTTTTTTAAATATAAGAAGATGGTCAGGGTTGCAGTAAAAAAAAAAAAATACGAGTATATACTGAAGAAAATATACGTAGGTACGTACGTACACCTACGTAAAAATATTTAATACAATATAGGATATAATAACAATGATTGTAAAAGAAGTAACAAATAATAAGTAAAAGTAAATAAAGAGTATAAAAATACAAAGAGAAATAATTATAATAATGATAATGAATACCACAACATAATAATTTGGTCTAGTGGTATTGTCGAAAACTACAATAAAAAAAAAATTAATTTTCATTCGGCATTTCAAGTTTCTTATGGGATACAATGTTTTTAGAGTACCGGTATGTATCCTATAGAGTTATTCTTGCTTTAGTCAATATTCAAATAATTATTTAGAAATGCGAATGAGTTAGGAGAAAACCTATTAAAAAAACACAAGAAGAAGTAACAAAATGCATGAGTAAAATAAAAAATTTAAT
>NW_027112950.1:1935609-1947529 GCF_000696795.3 Halyomorpha halys | reverse complement strand
GTTATAGTTAACTATATATATATAGTTGACCTTAAAAATTCAAATAAAAGAAGATGGTCAGGGTTGCGGTAAAAAAAAACAGAACAAATAGTTTATAACTATTTTAATGTCCGACGTTCCGCCCCACTTTTTAGGGCTTCGTCAGGGCTAAAAAGATACAAAAAAAACTGAGATTAACAATAAGGTAATTTAAGCTAGGATAAATATTATGTAAAAATAAAGTGATAAGAAATCACATAAATAAAAGGAAGGAAAACATAAAATAGTATCAATATAAAATAAACTTGAATAAACAATGATAAGAATAAAAAATAAGTACCAATGGTAAGAGTAAAAATTTTAAAAAATACGTAAAATATACATTTAAAAAAGTACAGGAGAGGTACAAAAAACAAGACAGGAAAAAAAAAAAAAAAAAAAAAGAAGAAAGTAGAGATTAAATAAACATCTTAAAAGAATAAATATAAATAAAAATAATATTAATGATATTAAATGAGCAAAGAACAAATTAGGACCACCTACCTGTTCAAAGCGAAAGGTTGAACAGAAGGTGACAATAAAGCGGAAGCAGGGAGGTGGCCAGCCGTTTAATGGCTATATTTCTATTTCAAATACATCGCGTATACAGGAAGTAGACATAAAGATATGACGAAAAATGAAAAATAATAAAAGAAAGATACAGAAATATGATAATGATAATAACTATAATAATTTTCTAATTTAGGAATAACTAAGTAAAATTGGAATGAAACATATCGTTACTAATAAAATGAGTATATGATGAAGAAAATATAGTTAGAGTAGTTTATACAATATAGGATATAATAACAATGATTGTAAAAGAAGTAACTAATAATAAGTAAAAGTAAATAAAGAGTATTAAAAAAAAAAAAAATGACTAAGAAATAAATAAGAAAATAATTAGACAATGGTAACAACTGTAGTTTTTATAAATTGTGAAAATAATAATTTATCTACACTGATAATAGTAATAGTAAAGATAACAGGAGTTATTGTTAACATTCTATCACAATTTTTCACTTATTTCTATACTTAATTACTTATTTTTAATCTTTTTATGTACTTCTTTTTACATCCCACCTTGTACTTTTATATATATTTTTATTTGAATCTTGACTAAAGCAAGAATAACTCTATAGGATACATACCGGTACTCTAAAAACATTGTATCCCATAAGAAACTTGAAATGGCGATTGCCGAAGGTAGGAAAATTGCCCATTTGAGGAGGTGCAACTGAATGAATTTAAAATTATTAGTACTTAGTAGATGCAAAATTTGTTGTTCAACAACTTTTATCTTTTGAATTTTTTTTTTTTTTTATAAAACTTTATTTTGATATGTATTAATTTTTTTTTATAGAATGATTGGTGATATTGTCATCGAACCTTCGGGTTTGTTAGGCCTTCATTGCTATTATTATAGAACTCATTTTGAATCTTCAGACTCATATATGGTATTATATCTTAACTGTTGACTAACTTGGAAAAAATTAATTATTTTTTTATTGTAGTTTTCGACAATACCACTAGACCAAATTATTAAGTTGTGGTATTCATCAATAATAATTATTACTAATATAAGGTATTCATACATTGATAATATAAATTATTTAGAAAAATAATAAATTAATTAAAATTTTTAAATATTAAATTATTATATTTCTAACTTACGGAAATGGTTTACTTTTTCCATAGAAGCGGTGTTCAAGTTGAAAGCAAAGAGCTCCAAGTTTTTGGGCAAATTCAATCCATGCTCCCGCAACCATCCATTTTGCACTTGCCTCACCTTCACCACCAATCATTAGAAAAATTGGAGAAGATGTTGAACCATTAAAAAATGTATCATTTACAAAGTACCTCTGAAATTATTTAAGGAATCTATTTAATATATATACATAAAATGAAAAATATATAGTTATTGCCAATAGCATTTAAAAATTAAGTAAGAACAATTCAATTATTAATAGATAAACCTGAGATAAATACAATCTTTAACCAATATTTTATTAGTCAAAAAAATTATTAACAACAAATTGGTTCCATTATAGAATATATTTAACTAAACTTTTTTCCTCCAATTTTAATTTTTTAAAGTGTTGATGCAGCAACTAAAAGTATTTTGTATATCCTTATATTTATAAGTATTTATTATATTTTATATACCCTTACTTATATATTAAATATAATTATTTTCCATTTACTTTTTTACTTATGTTAAGTATTAGTATCTTTTTTAGCCCTGCAACGTGGGACGAAACATTGGCTCATTAAAATAAGTGTCACTATTTAAATTTTTTTTACCGCACCCAGACCATATTCCATTTATTAATAATACACACGGTCAATCAGCGATCTTCAAAAAAATAAAAAGAAAAGGAAGCTATACAAGAAGGTGAACCCAAATAGTGACTAGAAAAAATAACAGCTATATTTGAATACAACCAAATATTTCATGTAATACTTCTCTCTCCCTATCACTGTCAGTAAGAAAAAGTAAAAGTAGATAGAAGGAAGTAACCAGTAAGCTTCAATATTTTATTTTTGAACAATGAATTGTATTTTGAAAGGTGGGACATCTTCCCAGTAAACAATTCAGTGGAACATCTTCCCAATAAACGATTCAGTGGGACTTCTTCCCAGTAAACAGAAAATCTAATTGATACTAGTAAAAAATTAAAATCAATAAAACAAAATACATGATTATAAGAATAAATTTATAGGATTATACATTAAGGTAAAAACCTTAAGGTAACATAAGAATGCAATTCTTGTATAAATAATAATCAACATTTGAAGTGGTGCAACAGAAAAAAATCAATATATTGTTTCTTTATCTCCTCATTATTAATTATCAACTCATTGTTTAAGTGGGATAAAACTCGTAGCAATCTTAGATAGACATGTCATCTATCAAATATATCACCTAACTTTGAAATTTTCCTTTCAACTTGAAAAGTTTTAAGTTGATTTTAAAATTCATTGTCAGATAAAATTCCATCAGGATGGCTCTTCAAAACAATGAGCACCACTATAGCTGTCAAGACACCAGAGGGACAGCCAAAAAACAGATATATAGACAGAATTAACAACAAAGTAAAAATGTAACTGGAAAAGAATAGCCCATGATAGGCAGGTCTGTACATCCACCCAAAACAAATAAATAAACATAATATTAGACAATTATTAAATCAAAGGATGAATTTCAGATGTTTTCTGAAATTTCAATTACATCATGTCTCAATAACAAAATTAAGAACAAAAATAGTAAAATTTCATTTAATATGAATTACTCATTTCTATTATTTAGAAATAAAGTAGTTTACTTAAAATTAAATGAATCTACAATGATGAGAAGATGGTTGGGGATGCAGTCAGCAAATAACACAAATAAGTTGAGAGAACTTATTTAATAGTGCCAACGTTTCGGCCAGAGTTTTTAGCCTTCATCGGGGCTAAGAACAAAGAGCAAGATAACAACCAATGAATACAAAAAAATAAAAAGGTAAAATATAAACAGAATTAAATAATTGAATTGAATTAAATAACTACATAAAGTAAATAATTGTACAGAATGAAAATTAAAAAAAAAAAATAAAGTGATGAAAGAAGTGGAAAATAAAAAAATTTTTATTTTCCACTTTTTTCATCACTTTATTTACTGACCGCACCCCCAACCATCTCCTCTTCATATTTAAATGAATCTAGTTGAATCCTAAATTACTTTAAATTTTAGGGATAAAATAATTATAAAAAACAAAAGTTTAAAGGTTTTTATAAACAAAACATTTTTAAGTAATGGAAATTTAAAAGTATTTATACTTTGCACAATAAAATGTCTTCAAGAATATTTGCTTCAAGTAATTTTATAAAATACCCAGGCTAGCATATATCCTTTCCTTCTCTCACAGATAAGTATGGTTGTATATTATGATTCAAAAACTTTTTATTCCCTGATAAAAACTTAAGGATGAAAAAGCTTTAAATAAAAACCAGAAACAATTTTTCAATTAAAATTTATAAAAATTTAAAAATATGAATATACCCCTTAATTATTACCTGCTTCCACGTTCGGAGGTCTGTTGGCCTAAAGTGATCAATTTTCTGATCAAACCATTGTTCTTCAGGAAGCTTCGTAACATGTTCAGGGACTTTAGGAGTACCAATAGTGAATTTCCTTTTATGACAATTGACTGACAATGTAAACATTAGAAGAAAACTCAGTGTTACATAGACCTTCATTATGTTGTTATTGTTAGATTTAACTGAAAATATAAAGAAGAAAGAAACCTATAAATCAATATGGAACTGTAAATTAAAAAATCAATATTTCACACAGTCAACTGTAGATAGTGAAATTATGAATTGCTTTATCACAGTTATCCATTATCTTTATTTTCAAACACTCAACAATGATGCACTTTAAATAATTACTTACAATTCAAGTAGACCATAGAAATATTGAAAAAAAAATAAAGAAAAAATATTATATTGGTTGGTTTTAATGAAAATAAATTCACTTACAAATTATCCATCAAAATAAAACTATCCTTACTGGTACAGTAGAAGGAAAATTTACTGTATAAGGAACTACAAACATTGAATTCTATACTATCTTTATCTTGATAGCTGATTGCTGAATTCTTTTTCAAAGAAGATAGTGTTTCTATTTAAAATCTATATCATGTTACTGCTGATGCATCCTAAATTCATAAACCTATCTTACAATTATCTTGTTTTATTTGTATGAGAAATTCATCCCTCTTTATAAAGAAGGCAGAATTTATATGTTACATACTGAAACTGTAACATGTGAATATTTCTGATTTTTTTGTTAAATAGAAAAATGACGAAATCAAGCTGCTGTAACTTTTAATTGATCCTTTATGAGTAGCTTTGAATGTAACCTTAAATCATACCATTCTTAATCATATTTCAAAACATTTATCACAGAAAATGTTGATTCTTTCACAAAACTAGGAAAGTCATCAATATACAAAACTTTGGATAATAAGATGTTTCTTTAGATGTATTGCCAATTAAACGATACTGACCTTATCACAACAATCTCGTAATCAATTGAGCTCACTTTCTTATCATTCCGAGTCTCAAAGCCTCTTTTTTTGAATTTATTTTTTAACTTTGGCGGCAAAATGTTAGCTATCACTGTCACTCTGTGATCAAGGTCTATAGATTGACAATCTGATTGTCATTCCATACCTTGACATTTTTATTCTGTAAAATTACCTGATAGATAACAGCTAATGACTGTAATGTTAGCTATCACAGCCACTCTGCGATCAAGGTCGATTCTCCCGACCGAACTTACCAAGCCATAGCCATGAAAATAACAACCCATGCTTAAACTAATTACCCGTTTTTCGGGTAATCGTGAGGTCTTTACAAGAAGAGAGGAGTACATCTTGAAAAATTTAATCAGCCCCACATAAACTCTCTTAAAAATGTATTCAAAAACTTTATGGAGTAAAAATAATTATTTTATAATAATTAAACTTTTTAGTAACTATTATTACATTGAATAATCTCATCATTAGGTTGAAAAATTAGAAAATATATATATATATAAGTTTATCATGTCAAAATAAGTTAAGAACAATCATTAGGTAATCTTTGTCTTTAGCACTAAATATAAAAAAAGGAACTAGTAGTCTCGAAGAAAAGCCGTGGACAGTGATGTATGTATGTAACTTCAAATCGGCCGCCATTTTGAAAAGAAAAAGCGGTAGATAATATCGAGTTTAATTTTTCAACTCAAAATGAGAATTACTATTCTAGTTATTAACAGAATCCATTGTTTTAGAGGTAAAAGTTTTATATATAGATACTAACTATTTTTCCCCAAATATAGATATTACCTATTTTTGCGGAGTCATTTTATTAGTATATAGGTAGTATAAACTTACGGGTGTCTCAACCCGTATCCTACTCTCGTAGGACCTTTTCAGAAAGATTTTGAGCGGTATTTAAGGAACAAAAATGTTGCATTAACTCCATTTAATTTGACAAAATTGTGGATTGGTACCTTTTAGCTGAACGTGGTCTAATTTATCTGTCTTAAATTTTCAGTTTTTAGTTTCATATTATTTTTATTGTATAATTATTGTTATTTCTAGTACTTTGCCAAATATATCTAGAATAGAAGTCTTGAGGCTCGAGGCCAGAGGCAAGTTGCACTCTTTGCCCCATCGTCCATACCAAATAAAAAATAAAATCGCCTATAAAATAATAAAATATAATAATCCTTTGGTGCGCCTGTATTGCCTTGGGGAAAAGACTCAAGCATTAGCCTAGGAAATCTGTAATAAGCCACGATTTTGAACAAATGGCGCATGATAATAGCTAATTATAATTAATCTTTAAAGTGCCATTATTCCAATTTAAAAAACTAAAATATACAGTAATTCTAAAAAACGTTTTGGAAAGGAAAATTCTATTTATCGTGTATTGTACAGGTTACAAACAAAAAAAAGAAATGAAATGGTTTAAATTTTACAAGATATTATTAATGTTTATTGAGAAATTTTGCCGCTCCCTAGCTCCTACACTCCGCAACTGCTTTAAATGATCTTTTTTTTTTGTTGTTTTCCAATTTTTGGATTCTATGTATTTTGAAACGTTAAATCTCAAATTCTGAGAGGTTTAGATTTTTTCCTTTTTCGATTCGACCAAGATTCATTATTGAAAATAGTCAACCAAAAAAAAAAGCTCCATAATTTGTATGTAATGGATATGGCATACTAAGATAAACAAACTCAAGGAGGTAAATTAAGATAACAGCTTAACTAATGGTATAATGACGTCATTCATTTATCTAAAGGGTTTTAAGCCTATATTATCCTCGAAAAGGAGCTTTTTATCTATTTTTAAAATGTCGTTGAGCGGAAAAATTGCTGTCGTTACGGGTGGTGCTCGGGGGATAGGTCGAGAAATTTGCAGCGAATTGTTAGAAAATAATGTTAAAGTATCTTATCAGAATAATTATAATAAAATATTGAACATAAATTTTTAAATTTTTTTTTGAACCATATTAATTACTTTTCTTCAGGTAGCTTTATGCGATATAAATACCAAGCTAGGAAGAAATACTGTGGATCAATTGAAAAAGAAATATTCAAAAGGCGATTGTTATTTTTTTCCTGTTGACGTTTCAGACAAAACCCAGTTTAAAGGTAATAAATAATATAGATACCTATGGCGTTTATCATAAATACAGCCTATCAATAGTTACTCTAAATAAACACAGATTCGGTGAGATATGCCTTACATGATACCAAATTAGTAGAAAATAACTCACTTTTATAATACTAGCTCTTTCAGTTTATAACTAGCTGCAGCATATGTTATAGATGTCTGTTCAGAGTGTATACGAGTAGGTATCAGACAAATGTTAGTACCAATAATATTAATACAATTATGGCACTTAAATATAAATTTCGAAGGACAACTAACAAATTGTTTGATATTTCTATAATAGTTATTTTTTTATAAGGTTTTTCTGATCCATCTGATATTTAAAATAATCTGAATAGATGGATGGAAAGAAAATCATAACTTTATGATTTCAGACTGTCTAAATAAAATAATAGACCATTATAGATCAATCGATATATTAATCAATAACGCTGGTGTGGCCGATGACAGATTTGAATTTTGGGAGAGAGAAATCGACATTAATTGCGTAAGTAACGAGAAACTAACAATATTATGTATAATTTTTTTATATTCTAGCTTTATTAATTTTTATTTTACCTACTACCCGGCCATTTCTGAAATATAGGGAGATGGGTTATATCCGATAGGTGTTACCTACAAACCAGAGGGGGAGGACCGAGTTTTATTTCGTGAGACCGCTACGAAATAAAAGTCAACACCCTTCTCTTCTGGAACAGAACCGGCGCCGCTGTAGACTTGAGGTTGCTAAGGTGCTCAACTCACTCGACTACTACAGCCTCTGCTGAATAGCCTACCTAATCATACCAGGCCTTTTACCTATGACATGAGTGTTGATAGATATCTCCAGAAGTGCCATTTCCCTGTCCAGCACCTGCCTGGCCCTCCATAAAAATATTTTGAAAATAAATATTGAAAAGTAAAATATAAAAATCCACAAAACTTCATAAATAACTAAATTAAACTTTGATTAAAACTAAATATAGTTTCTTAACTTTTATCTTATTTATGGATAATTAACTCCGGAAACGTGCTCTCCCCAGACCTACTCTCCCCTTGAAGATTTGGCTTTCTATGCCGATGATGACCACGGATATTGTTGCATAGTTATATAACTGGCTTGCAATCTCCCACGTAAGGAAAGGTGGATGGGTGTGAGTTACTAACTTTGGTTTTAAGATGAACCAATGATTGTCCTATTTTGAAATAGAGTTGTCTGATTTTGAATGAAAACAATAAGCTATAATAGTAGAGATTTGTGAACCTGATAGATCATCCATGCCAATACAAAAACAATATTTGATTACATTTATTGAATTTTCAAAAATCTTAATCCACTAGCTTAATCCTAACACAATCCTCCTTGGATTCTCTTGGTAAGAGATGTGTGTAGAGTCGGTGGAACTTTTCAAATTCGCCAGTAGGATCCAATAGGCACCCTGGTTTAGAATTATGAATTATATATAAAGATGATTCGGATCATTATATTATAAATTATAATTTATTTTATTCCTGTTTAAGAAAGGGACCGTTTGGGGATGCATTTTAGGATTTCAGTTAATAAATAGAGGAGGAACTATTGTTAATGTTTCGTCTACACTTGCTCTCAAGCCTTACCCACTTATGCCCATTTATGGAATGACGAAAGCTGCCATAACTAATTTGACGATTTGCCTTGGGGTAAGTACAGATATTTAGGATTTAAATTTTTGTTTTATCTTTATATGCATGTGATTAATGAAATATTTACTTATTTAATAAATGCATATGCCGATGGAGGAGCATTAGCATAAATTTGATATTTATTAAACACAATACATCGTCGGCAACAGTGAGAAACAACGTAAATAAAACTAATCTTTCAGAAAACGGATATAAAAAAAGGTTTTATTTTATATTATACTCAAATTCAAACTTTGAGTCTTTTGAAAAATTGGTTTAGAAAATAAATAGTATGTAAGTACTTAATAATTTATTTTTGAAAAGTTCTTAATAAAATTGATGGATTGGTTATAAAAACACGGTAACTGCAAAAATGAAAATTTTTGTAATGTTATATTGTCTGTTAATTACGGTGTTTAAATTCGACCAGTTGCCACTTACTTTAAATTAATACCAACATTATTCTCTTAAGAAAATTTATTTCCCAAAGTTTCTTACAACAATTATGAAATCAGCCTTAAAAAAGCAGAAATATTCTTTTTAGCCCTTTTTCACTATTTTCAATTGACAGAATGTAGTGAATCGTACCCTTTCTAAAAGTACAGCGGTTAACCACAAAGTTTCCAAATCTTTACTTACGTATTTTTGTTGTAGGAGAAGTTATATTTTATGGTTTAGCATGGAAATGTAGTAAATCCTGTTTAACGGTTACTATAATTTCAATTAAATCAAAGAAATGAAAGTAATGCATTATTGTGTTGTAATTTTCGAAGATAAAAAAGTGAGCGAACTTAAAGATCATCAGTCTTCCAGAAAGCGTTACGTCAGTTATTTGATAAGCAACCATCGGAGTCGCTATCAACAGTGCCCATGTCCAGTCATCTTTAAGCAAAACACGTGTCTTCTCATGTTCCTTTCTAGGTCCCCTCACGTTAGTGTTTGCATGCGCTATCTTGTTCTTATCGACAAATGTATAGACTGCCATGTATACGTTCTTATCTAGCAGAGCTATAAAATAACACGCTTCAGGGGTTTGTTCTCTATTCAACATTACTTTCCTCCCTTCGGCATACAATCATAAAATGACATACACGCTAAGAACCCCTTTGAGTACAAATAACCAAACCTTGTAAAATGGTGTGTGTTCCATTGTGTGAACAGCCTAGGTAAAAAATGAAACGTCGTACGAAAATGGAATTAAATATTAAACGCGGGTATATGCATTCATATGCCACAGAAATTTTTTTCGGTTTAATCGACTCACTGAAAGTTCTCTTTTTTTAAAAAAAAAAAACATTTTTCACATTTTTTCAATTTTCTCTAGCAGTTAGTTTTTACATTCCATTAGACTCTTTCTCCTTAAACTCACAAGATTTGTCACTTGTTCACCCACCTCTGCCGGACACGGTTAGTTATAGTTAGCTTTTATCTGTAATATTGAATTCTATTTTATCCTCATTTATTAAATTAAATCCATGCTAATTTATAAAACAATATCATTTTATATTTTAAACTACCAAAAATAATTAGAAGGTCATACTTAACGTTCCCCTCTCTACTCTCCTTCCCTTCCAAAAATCCAGAGTTAGGTCCGGGCTAATCTTACCTTTAAAACATTTATGAATAACGAGTTAAGTAGTCTTTGAAACAAAAATTATATGTAAAACAAAGTTATAAGTAATATAAATTGAAAAATCCGGTGCTGTGCGCGCATCACACAACTTTCACTTATTAATCTTCTCCAATTAAGTCAAAACTTAGATTGTTGACACATGGTTTCACATTTTTATCAACATTTTCTTTATATAATTTTGCTTATAACAGTATCAATACATTTTTGCATAAAGGTTCATTCATTTTATTAACATTAATGTATTTTATTTTACGATCTTAGTGCTAACAATCTTGATACTTCTAGTTAAAATAACTAAAAATCCCACTTTAATCTTAATTTATAACAAAATAAAAATAAATCTTACATTTAGTTAGATTTAATATTTTATTATTCTTGAATAAACGTGGTCACTTTTGCAGTCAAAAGAGTATTTTGAGAAATATGGTATTAAGGTAATGGCTGTACTTCCTGGTTTGACTGACACTCCAATATTACAACATACTGAACGGAGGTACATTTTTCCGGAAATGGCTGCGTACAAAGATGAATTAAAAAGTAATCTTGGAACAATGCAAAGGTAACAATAAATTTGGTCATTCATAGTTAGTTGTACTAAGTATTATATCTTAATAGCTAATGAGTAGTCTTGATAATGAGTGGTAAATAGTAGTACACGTTTAATCCTTTTAGTACCAGAGGCCGATATAATCGGCATTTGTTGCACAAGCGAAAAGTGCTAGCGCCGATATGCCGGCAGCATTACGTTTACCATTCGCGTTGTGAGAGAACTCTATCTCGAAATAAATTTATAATACGCTTTAAATAGTCTAATTTCATTACGAGATAATTAAAAAAATTTCAACAACAACGTAAAAAAACGTTCTTTCGGAAGAGATAATGCGTCCAGCGCTTACCATGTACCTTGGAGTTATTCTTTATTTTTGATATGCAATATTGTTTATTTTGTTACAAAATATATTGTAAATACCAAGTATATACTTTGTAATAAATGGTCTATGTAAAGTTATAATGAAAAGATGACTTTTCGTATATGTAAATACGTTTAGTAAGCGAGAACTCAATTTTTATTTTCTTTATGATCATTTATACCTTTCTTATTTATATAATTTTTAATGAATATTGAAAAATTATTGTTATTGTTTTATTATCTATTTTGTCCTTAATACACTGCTTCTTGAATTGTGTAAATATTGTTTTATTTATTTTATTTTATTATTTTTTTATTAGTCTTTTTCCAAACCCTAGTAAAATCGTGAAATTCGGACGGTTATCTTCGCATAGGCATCTCTTTTTCGCCCGCCACTAAAAGGGATGTATGAGTAGAGATTGACCGGCTTAGCCTTGATGAATAAATATAATGGAAACTTCTAATGTATGTTGAGTCAGTCCCGTATAATTTTTTTTTTTTTTTTT
>NW_027112950.1:1931582-1932889 GCF_000696795.3 Halyomorpha halys | reverse complement strand
CCACGGGAATTGGTGGTTCTAGCTCCCCATTGTTGATTTTTTGCGTTGAGGTCCCGTATAATTAATAGAGAATTATTTTCCGCATTATTATTATTATTATAATGATTATTATTATCCGGAGAATTATTACACCAACTGGTGTTCAAGTACGGGTACAGGATTATACTGTCAGATCATGCCATTTGGGTGCTGGCTGATGTCAGGGGGCGTGAGTCATGTTTATTCAACTTTCTGGTTCGCTATATCTTAAATTATTGCAATAAATTTATTCTGTTTTGTTGCAGCCCTGCGTTTGTTGCTGAATGTACCATTAAAGCTATTCTCTCAGAAAAAAATGGTTCGCTTTGGGTCGTAGAAGATAGGAAACCTCCGCAAATTATAGAATTGACCTACTCAATAAAAAAAAATTACTGTCATGAAGATCCAACATCTAAACACGATGAGTGACAAACATTTATAATGTAATAATTAAAGGCCTTTGTGTTGTTCAGATAGTTGATAACGTAATAGGTTTATAATTTTTTTAAAGAAAAAATAAATAAAACAAATACTTAATGATGTATATTATTCTCTATAGACTCCATGTAAAATATATTTAATCCTTTTTTTTAAATCAACCTGTTAATTATATTATAAATGTTAATCTTAAGGTAGATATACCAACATTAGCCACATGAATTTAACATATTAAAACAGAATATAAGATGAAACGTAATTTTGTTTCTGAGCTAAAGAGCCTATTCCAGCCCCTTTTAGCCATAATAAACAATCTCAAACAACTAACACAGTCGCTATGCTCTAAATATGGTCATTAAAAAACTAAATTTCACAACAGACAACATCTCAATATTGCTTTGAAATACAAACTGACTCTTACAGCACAAAAATGAACTAGAAATACTCTTGCATGACAAACGTATTGATATAGCACTGATTACAGAAACTCATCTAACCACCCGCTCACGACTTTCTATACGAGACTATTCAATCTACCGAACAGATCATCCCGATAATAGAAGCCACGGCGGAGCAGCAGTTATAATACGTACTAGTCTTAAGCATTATCCCTTGCCATCATATGCTACCCCCCATACACAAGCAGCTAGTATCCTACTTCCAAGTCAAAATAAAAACATCACCATTTCCGCAGTATAATGTCCTCCTCGATTTTCTGTTACACCAGAACTTTTTCAAAACTATTTTTGTACTTTAGGAACCTGTTTTCTAGCTGGAGGTAACTTCAATGCGAAACATACCTAGTGGGGTTCTAGACTCTCTACTCCAAGAGGAAGAAGCTTGTTATCTGC
>NW_027112950.1:1929186-1929502 GCF_000696795.3 Halyomorpha halys | reverse complement strand
TGATAACAATGCAATGCACGAACCTATCTCAAGCAGACATATACCGACCGCTTCTCGGTCACAGCCGCATGGACTAGGCCTATAAATAAGGGACTCTTAAGTCCCCAAAATTCGATCGTAGATCCACATCCTTTCCTGATTCTAGTCATGGTACAGGTGGCGTATACACTGCTTGAGATAGAGAAGTTCATTGTCAATCTATGCTCGCAAAAGTTGTTATTTCTGTACGCACACCTAAGACGATGGCCTATCTCCCCTCCTTCTCTCCAGCAATCTTAGTCCGTCGCTTCATCTCGGCCACTAAGATTGTAACCTA
>NW_027112950.1:1924882-1928314 GCF_000696795.3 Halyomorpha halys | reverse complement strand
AAAAAAAAAAAAAAAAAAAAAAAAAAAAAAAGATGAAACGTTTCGGAACAACTGAAGTTTCAATTTGCCGTCATTTTAAAGACTCGCTTGTGCTGAGTTTCAACAGATCACTACAATCAAGGTTGTCTTTGAATGGTTATATCAACAAGACAATTCTTTACTTGTACCTGATATTAAGCTTAATGAGATTAGAAGTAAGTTTTTTTTAGAAATTACGACCATTTTTCAAGAAAGTTCGCACACTTTTTGTTTAAAATCATCCTTTAGCCACATTTTACTAGATGTAGGGACTATTTGTTTTGCTTTAGAAGTTTTGAGGCTTACTACTGTTGTAAAAACATGAATATAATTTAGTTTGTAAAGTAATAACTCAGATCTACAGTCTTTTTATTCAATCAAAAGGACGTTAAAATATACTAATACTGAGTCAATTTCAATTTGAGATATGTATATGACAATGTATTTATGAGTTTTTAAATATAATTGAGTAACTTTCTATTGCGTACAAAACTAGCAGATATATGTAGTATTCTTATTATCAGAAAGATAGAAAAATCTGCCAACGGTACAAAAACATTTGAATTTGTTCAAAGTATGCGAGTTAAAATGTTTCTAGTAGACCAAGGAAAATATACCCACAAATTCTGTCAAGTGAAAAACCTTTTTTTTTTAGAAAATACATTTCAACACAGAGAAAAATTATAAAGGCAGTAAGGGCATTATAAATATACCTACAGGTAACAATATTACATAATTAAGTAAGTACTTCTGGAAGTATTTTCCTTCATTTCAAATCATTCACAATTATCCTTACAAATATGCATTATAGTACATTTGATATTATTAAATGGGTATATAAGAAGTTTTAATTCAATAAAAAAAAAACTAATAAAAGTAAAAAATATACAGACAATAAAATTAACAACAAATGGTCTAAACAATTCAATGGAGACCTTTCTTACCAGTACCAAATCCAAATGTTTTGATACGGCTAGAAAGGCGAGGTTTCTCTTTTTCTGATGATAACAATTAAGTACTCATTTACTTACCTTAAACAAACATTGAAAAGAAATATATGAATAAATTAACATAACAATACCAAAAGAACTTAGTTCTTTTTCAGTCACTTAATGTGATATTTTTCTCAGATTTCGAGATAAGGACTACTTGGAAGGATGGAAGGACCACGGGCTTGGAAGTTTTCTGGACTACGGCTAGGAACTAAACAGACCGATTCTCACGTAGTAAACTTTATTCCTTTAATCCACTTATCTCAGAAACTCAAGCAGTGGGTTCATCATGAACCTGCGATAAACAACAAATGATAGATAGTTCATCTCAATAAAATAGCACTGGTTTTTGAGAAAAAAGGAGTAAAACAAGTCAAAATTCAAATCAAAATAAGCCGCAAGGTGGGTAATGTGATTAGGTATATATCATAACATGGGCTCATTCGTTAAATTGGACGGGCCTTTATCGATGCATAGGTGTACCGAGGAAAATATGTTCAGTTATGCTTAAACGAAAGTAAAGGACAGAATCTGATGAAATCTCCAAGGAATCGAATAGGTTTCATCAAACCTATTTGAAAATTGTATATTGTTCTGAAAATTTCTTCAAAATCGGTAAAACGGTTTGAACGAGTGATCGTTCGATGCACGAACGCAAATTGAAGTACAGGCTGAGAAGCAAACATGGATCAATTCCCTAAGACGTAAAATGGGAAGGAAAATATTAGATTTTAAGTGCACAATTCTCTTCACTTCGGGCATGAATACGTTCAGTAGTGAGGAAGTAAATCTATAAACAAATAAAGTGAATACATAGAATATTGGAAGTACATGTTTTGTTTTGTTTTTAAGTTTTTCCAGCTCTAAATTCTAAGATAGTTAATAAATATAATTAAAAGAAGATTCAAATTTCACCAACAACTACAATAAATATTAAAGACTTCCTATAATATGATAACACTATAGAAATGAATAGATATGAGGTATCATGGAACATATTCAAAGCTATATGAAGAGGATAAGGATTTTTTTAGAAATGAAACAAAAATAATTATTATAAGAACAAAATTAAGACAGTACCAATAGTTTCAAATTATCTAATTAATTATTATGAAAAAACTCAAATTGTATTAAAACTATTTAATGTGAACCAATGATTTGCCCCACCTTGCAGGGCTTCATCAGGGTTAAAAAAGATACAAACCCTTAAATGAGGTAACAAAGTAAGCAAATAGATAACAAAATAAAAAATAAGTACAGTGAAACTTATAATTAAATAAGAATAACAAAAAGGTATAGATGATTAATGAATGAATGCGGAAATAACAGCAAATAAAAAAAGTAGATAATAAAGAAATATAAAAAATTAGTACACACTAAAAGACACACATGTTAGCCTATTTTTAATATTTTCTTTAATTTGCTGATATTATCTTTACTTTAAGATTATTTTCAAACGTAACATATTTAAATGCCAACTTCTCCCACTCCTCTTTCCTGTCTACTTTCTGTTCCATTTTTGTTCTTGCCTCAAGTAGGCAAGGTGTAGGTAGTTGTTCAGTAATATATTTGGTTTATTATATTCCTTTATTCTTGATTTTAATCTTATTCTCTTTTCTCATCTTTTAGTATGTATTGTATTTTTGTATTTCTTTTTTATCTACTTTTTTATTTGTTATAATATTCGTATTCATAAATTGTCTATACCGTCTAGTAATTTTTATTTAATTTTATGTTTCACTGTACATCTTTCTTATTTTCTTAACTATCTACATGGTTCATTTTATATAAATTATCATAATAAGCCACACCTTAGTTATATTTTATTTTTGTTATTTATTAGCTTACTTTGTTACCTCATTTAAATGTTTGTATCTATTTTAGCCCTGCAATGTGGGGCAAAACATTAAGTAGTTTTACTACTATTTGAGTATTTTTATTGACTGCACCCAGATCTTCCCTAAAAATAAAATTTAACTTTAGATATTAGGTTTACTAATTAATTTTGGGATAGAAGAGATAAAGTAAAGTAATAAAGTTTGAAAAAAATCAAGTCTATTAGAGCTACTATCTGCTGGTCTATACTATAATTACGAAGATAATACTATAAGAGCTACCTGAACCTTTAAGGGCTAACCTGAAACAATCTATCCGCTAGATGTGAACTAATATCATCAGACATTATCTAATTCTTGTAAATACTGTAATATAACATATGTAATATGTTAGGCCTAGTGTATTAAGATTAGTAGAATCTAGTGAACCACTAAAAGCCCAATGTCTTTATGTAGCATCACTCGATGGCGCTTTTAGTCCAGAAGGGTCAATAGGGCTAATGTCCTGTCAATTTACCTCCTATCAGGATACCTTACCTATTGAACAAGCATTGTCGAGGCCTTCTAATGTCCTGTCAATTTACCTC
>NW_027112950.1:1917422-1924832 GCF_000696795.3 Halyomorpha halys | reverse complement strand
CTAATGTCCTGTCAATTTACCTCCTATCAGGATACCTTACCTATTGAACAAGCATTGTCGAGGCCTTCTAATGTCCTGTCAATTTACCTCATACCAGGATACATTACCTATTGAACAAGCATTGTCGAGGCCTTCTAATGTAGCGTACCTTTTTTTAAGAAAAAAATTATTGTTCATAATTCAACCTTTTCTGCAGAAAAGATAATTGAGGATAATTTTTTTTTTACAAAGCTGTTCCATTTTTCCACATTTATCCCTCTTGAATGAAAACTGAAGGCCATTTACATACATAATTTTCCCAATTGTTTCATCAAAATGGTACCTCCATATTATTGTTATGTAAATAAAATTTGATTAAATGCAAAATCTCTTATCATTTTTTGTAATCCCTATTAAGACTCCTGAAATATGAAGAACAAAAAATCAAAAAGAGTAAGCACAACTAAAATTACTGATCTACAAATGCAGGTTGAAAATCGTCTATTGCGCCAATTCACCCTATTTCTTTTTTAATGATTTTATAATCTACAGTCACAATTGGATTAGCTGTGAAAAAGATAATAAGAAACATGTTATTACATGAAGTTAAATGAAATTGAACTAGTTGCAAGAACTGGCAGACTGTTTTCCCCCAACGACTCTCGTTCTTATTGTCTTAAAGGCATAACTGTTCTCTTCACATGATGAAATTAAGATGGGCCTAAAATAGGGCCCTTTAGCTCAGTAATCTCATATTTTGTAACAAATTACAATTAGTATCTTATTAAGTGCTATTAAATATACAAGCTGAACAGTAAGGAGCTAAAAAAATAATGTTAACTCCCATTTATATAATTTTTTCAAGAGATAACACTGAAATGTTTCATTAAAAAAGAAAAAAAAAACAAAATAAATGCTGAGGAGGAGGAAAAAATACACCTTGGAAATAAAATTTTATAAAATAGCTGTTTTACATAATATTAACAATATTTGTTTGGAAAACATCATTCATGATTTAAAGCAACAAATTTAATATTAAGACATCTGTCATTTAGGAATACAATATACTTTTGGCACTTCGGAATAATATGCAACACTCTGCAAGCTAAATATATCTTTCCATTCATACATTACAATTAATTCTAAAGCTTTTTTTAACATTAGTAAAAAAAAGTAAAGGATATTATAACAGAGTATAAATTATTCCTTAATACCAATGACACTTTGGAATAGAGATGAAAAAAATATATACAAATGTATATATTTATAAATCTAAAAATAAACTTTCATTTGTCAGTTGAGGTGAGGTAAAAAATTTGTTTTACATAAGTAGCAACTGAAATAATAAATATATCACTTTCAGCCTGTTTAAACATATTTACAGTTAAAGTAACTGAAAAGTTATAAAGGAAACAGTTCGGACAAGATGAAACTTTGAATCTCTTTTGAAGGTTTTATGATAAATTAATTTGATATGTTAGCAAATTGGGTAAAAACAAAAAACTTGAATTTAAAAAAAATTTATCATAAAAATACATAAATTCAGATCAAATGTTTTAGCCACAATGATTTATGAATCATTATTTAACTAATCCCATGCATACTATTTTACTTAATAAAACTGAATCATTCATACAACAGGTACATGTATCAAATTAAACACAGAATAATGGTACGGAAAGAAAACGATAAAGGTAGTTGATTAAAAAAATTAGATCTAGGTGATGATATTTTTCATTATGTTAAAAATAATAATAAAATATACATGCTTTTAATATCACCTTTAAAGGATGAATACAACATTATGATACAAGGATAAATAACAGACACCTGTTTCATTTATAAAATGCAATTTTTTTTTTCTTACGACAAAATAATAATAAGATAATTCAAATATTTTGCAAGATATTTAATTATTAAGTACTCAAATTATATTCAATGTTGGGAGAAAAAATATATAATTGTTGTTACCAGATGATTACTAAAAATTATAAGTAACGGAAGTTAAATTTTTGTAAAAAGCAATAAGCTTCATACATGTTGGCATAGTATGATCTTCACTTCAATGATCTTTGGTAATAAAATTTTCAGGATAAAATTACTTAAGCAAATATATTTATAAAAATAACACTGCTCAAATTTTATAAATGATATCAAAAAGGTTTAAGAGGGCTATTAAAAATCTAATTGGTAGGATAACTTTGTTTTGGCCTTCATCAATCTTGTTTATATGTGAAAAATTATTTATTTAAAAATCTCAACATTCAGATAACATAATAAGCATTTGGTTCTGTAGAAAGCAACCATGCTCATAAAATTTTAACAGGACAACATAGAAGCACACAAAACAGACTAAAAGGGATAATGTCCAACATATTATGGCCAATTGTAGAAATTAATTTTGTATTAATAAGATTTGATAAACTTATATTACAACCATTTATTAACAAAAAAATAAAAATAACAATAAATAGGCCATAAAAAATAAAGAAAATAACTATTTCTTTAAAATTACAAATATCACAGAAAATAAAAATTCAATTTACCCACGGGATATGGGGAAAAAAAAACTTTAAAATATGGTAGGTCATACATAACTTATAACAATTAACTTATATTATATTCCTGTCATCTTACATATGTATAGTGCTACGAGTCAAATTTACGATATATATAAATAAGTGTGTTAATATAAATATAAATATATATTATATTAACACACATAAATCAGCAGCTAATAACATAAAAATAACACTAATAAACAATAATTGGTTACATAACAAGATTTGTAATAATATACATAATGAAATTATGTAACAGTTATACACACACACATGCATACACCCACACATATAATATATAAATCATATAATATCAAATTAATATAATATAAAATAACGAACGTCTCTTGGAGAATAACAAAAATTAGGAATTCATTTCTATAAATAAATTCTTAAAGAATTTATGAAAATATTTGACAACATCCTGTTTATTTATAAATTAATATAAACTTTTATTTACATAAGGCAAATTAATTAATGTATACTAAATTAATATTAGCAATCTATTCACACTGAATGGATAAAAATACTTAAAATAAATGTTTTGTTTTTTTAATCCTCTTCAAAATTTTAACCATGAACATTTAGCTTAAAACTTATTGTTCTTCACTAGTTCAAATAAAAATCTGCATTTTTACATATTTATACAGCACATATTCACATATTTCTTATATTATAAGGCATTTACATAAATTCTTAACTTACATAACTGTGTAAAAAAAGGTAGTGGAAACTGAGTCTCTATTTAGAAAAAGAATATATTAAAATACAAATTTAATATAATATTTTAAGACATGGTAAAAATACACGGAACTTTAAATTAGTTTGGTTATGCTGATTAGGGAAGGATAATTTTAGTACATAAAATAGTCTTATATGAAACATAAACAAATATTTTTAAGACACTTCTCAAAACCATAAAATGTTTTTTCATTATATAAGGAATTAATTCACTTACAAAAATTGGGGAATGAATCTATTTACACACTTCATTTGAGGTAGTAAATTTACATTTTTAGGATATCAGAGGCAGCTAAATTTGCTAAAGTCTTCTTTATCCTGAGGGCAGTGAGACGTGCGGCAGCATTATGATACCAACACTCTTTCATCACATTAGACATAGTTTGCAGTGCCTATAAAAATAATAAATGGTTTCAATTATTGGAATGAAAGGCTCAACTTTGTTTTTTCATTCATAGGAATTACAACTAATTTATAAAACCTAAAAATAGAAAAATAAAAATTACCGGACAAGAATGCCAGCGATTAGGAATAGACGGCCTCAGTCGGTCCAAACATACAACCCTCTTCATTTCTTCTATAGTTGGGTCAGAAGGAACCATATCAAAGAAAGGGAGTTGATATTCATCATAAATTCCTCCTACGTTACACCTTCGCCCGATTTCCCATAATATCAGACCAAAGGCATAAACATCAGCTCGTTTAAAGGAGTCAAAATGACTCATATTCATAGACTCATCCAAAACCTAAAAAATATTAAAATGTTTAATAGCTAAAAATTAAAATTAAATTACAATTCAAAAGTTTGATGTCAATGACTTAATTCTAATTTTATTATATAAATGATTTATATACACTTTATCTTAAATCAGTTAATATTGGACCAATTTCGAGCAATAATTATAATTATATTAAAAAAAACATTGTTCGTGGTTATACTGAAATTATCAACCAATTTTCTCGAGGCCTTCTTAGATTAATCCTTTTCTAAGTTCTAGAAATCCTGAACAAATTTTTATAAACACACTTTCAACCTTATTACTGACTAACTGATTTCAGGAGGGAATAAAGTAATTTATAGAAGAGGATTGCGTGGTTGTTGACTAACAACACACGGGTTCCAGATATTTCAATGTTCTGCCAACATAACCTAGTCAAATATACTCCTTTCTTTAGTGGATTCTAAAATATCCCATTTATCCTTTAATTTCTATTGAGTTTTTCCCCATTAATTTATCATATGTGTTGTCTGGTTGCTTTTTTACTTTTAACCTTTACTTCAGTTTGCAAAATACACTACAACAGTTTTTAAATGAATAAGCCCAACTTTACTGAACAATTTATTTCAAAATTGTTTAGCTAGCACTTTCTCCTTAGAAACTTAAAAAAATTATTATCCTTCCAACTGATGTGCCTACTAGTACCATAAGATTTTTTAAAATAAAATAATGCAAAAAACAATTTGGACCGAAGAAGGATGAGGAGAACTAATAAGGTAATGCTGTATTGAGGGAACTGCACCCAGTAAATATAATTTAGGTGATAACATTATGGCACAGTAACTAACAGGTCCCTAAAAAGTTGATCATTGATCAAACAGAAAATGTGCAGCTGAACTCCGTAACTGAGCTATTTCTTACTAATTTATGTTAAGAAAGTGCATGAAAAATGATTTTGTTTCATTAATATTTTTTAAAAAAAATCAAAATTAACAGCAGGGTAAGATAGAGACCCAAAATTATAAAAATAACCTGTCAATTTCAGATTATATTCTTGTACAATCCCTAAAACACACACTAAAAATCCTTTGATATAGTAACTTTAAGTTTCAGATTTTTTTTTTATCTTTCGCCTCTCTTTCTTTTTTTTTTAAATACAAAATAAAGTTTTTATACGTTTTCCCCCCCTGAACATTCAGCTTTATAGTGAAATATACAAATTATTTTCATACATGTAGTTCACATTTATCATTAAAAATTTTGTGTAGTCAACATGTGTGAAATTATGATGTAACACCATGTATGTGTGCAACTGGGGACACTTTTTTTTAATTAGCTTATTATTAAGATTAAGGGATGGGAAATCCTCCCTCACCATGACTCATTTGGATATTTCTTGGAGAATATATACTGATTTATTGATAAAGTAAACAAGTGAAACATTTCTAATTTAGAAACAAAATAATAAAATAATTTACTTCAGGTGCCATGTAACGTTTAGTTCCAACTCTGTTGTTAAGTGGAATATCTACAGTGTCGGTAGCAACATCGTGCCTGACAGCTAAACCAAGATCACCGATGGCACAGGTTCCATTGCCCTTCACAAGGATATTCTTTGATTTTAGATCTCGATGAGCAATCGCTGGCTTACCTACAGAAGACAACAAAAAATCAGACATTAATTTTTATTTATTAATTAACTGATATCTCAAACTCAATCAAGCAAATAATACTAAAATTAAGAGGTTATGTTTTATGTTAAATGTTAAGAGTTATGTTGGTCAAATATGTTTTAATTCACATATTTCATTAAGTACATTAAATTCATTTTATATTTTAAAAATCATAAATAGGAAGGGAACTATTGCACTTCAAAGCCTTCTGAAATATCAGCCACAAGCCATCTTCAGTTTGAACAAATATTTTTGAATTGTTAATACCAAGGATAGATCTTACATTTATATATATATACTTTATTACACCCTATCCAGTCATTCCAGATATATAGGGGGAGAGGAGGTTATATACAGGTGACCAATCAATTTAAACTAGAGTAGGGGAGTGAATTTTTCATTCCCTAGGGCCACCACAAAATAAAAGTCAACCCTGAAGTCTGACCAGATTCAAACTGGCACCACTGCAGTTATAAGGTTGCTAATAGTCAATATAAGTTTTGGGCTGGTCTTTCATATTGCTGTTCATAAAACAAGCATGGTTTGGTCTTAAATCATGTTTTGCAAAAGGAAGTAGTCTTTTGAACTGAACCACTGATAGATCTTATATTACAATTTGAAAGTGAGATGCCACAAAAGTTACTGGAGTTGAGAATATCTCTCTTTTGAGTATGGGGAACAAATATTATGTTCTGTGCTTCCTTTTATGTAAAAAAAAAAAAAAAATTGTTAACTATTTTTTTTTTATTTCAAAATACTGGGAAAAAATTAATATAAATATGAAAATATAGATATAAACAAAAAAATATAAAGCAAGCATTGCAGGATAATATAGTTAATAGATCAAATTAATTTACCCTGAGTTCCAACTATTTCCATATGTAAGTGAGCAAGGCCTGTTGAAATAGAATGAGCCATTTTTATCATTCCTGGAACATCGACAGTTGTTCGATTTAGGTAGTCAAAAAGAGATCCATTCTCATGGTAATCAGTAATAAGCCAGAGTTGAGTCCAGGTCCCATTATCTGTAAGTGCATTGCTATCAATAGATACTAGAAAAAATGTTAGCAATAAACTTCTTAAAAATAAAAATTTCATAATTTTGAGTCATGTGTTAGCAATTAGCAGAGTTGAGTAAAAATTAGAGAAACTGAAACTATGTTCAACTTAATAACAAACATTACCATGAATACAATACTCATTCATCAATGAATCATGAATAAATGAATATTGTATCCATGACAATTTCAGTTCTATAGTTTAAGTTGCACTAATTGTTGCCAAACTCTAGCTATCAGAATATAACAGAACTTAAGAGCCTTAATACCCCATAGTTGAATCATTCAACTAGCTCATCTGTCATCCATAAATCCAGAGGACAGCAGGTAGCAAAATGATTCTATAAATAACTTCAGACTAAGGTGTATAAAGAGTAGAAAAAACAATACCATTAAAATAATACAGTCCCTTACAGAACCACCTGCTAATATTGACCAACAAATACCATTAAAATAATAAGGTCCCTTACTGAACCACCTGCAAATATTCACCAACCAAACTAACTCAATAAACATCCACAGCAACCGCTTTTGTAACTCCCAATACAACCTATAAGCATAAACTACAATAACTTTGTAGTTTCAACACCGCAGAGATTAACACAATTGCAATGGCTCTACAAATATGTCACTAACTCACCAGCTGAAAAGTAAGTCATATCAGACTCACTGAATGTGC
>NW_027112950.1:1880910-1912701 GCF_000696795.3 Halyomorpha halys | reverse complement strand
GGCTTCTAAAGCTTTGGATGACATGTATGATATGGCTTCTAAAGCTTTGGATGACATATATGATATGGCTTCTAAAGCTTTGGATGACATGTATGATATGGCTTCTAAAAAGTCGGCATGACATTGGAAAATCGATATATTTAATTTGATTACCTGGTCTTATAGGCATCAAAAGCAATGAAATGGCTGGTAGGGTATGAAAAGAAGCACTTAACCTTCCAGAATAGGGTGAAACCTTTTTGATAGCATCAGAAATCGCATGACCAAGAATTCCTTTTCCAAGAGTGGCAGGCAAGGCATAGGATAACAGTTATCCAAATAAACTGAAGGGAAAAATGAAAGAAGTTAAACCATGCAGCACCAGTCACAGCAGCTAAAAGATGCTTAGTCCCGATACAGCTGAGAACAGAGCACACAAAGCTTACACACCTCCACCTCATTACTAAGGAGGATCCACCTAGATGCCAAAAGTGTAATGAAAAACTTACAATAACCCATATCTTTGGTGATTGTGTCCTACGTCAAAAGATTAAATAAACTAGGAATACTTGCAAAAATGTTGACAGCTTGGGAAACAAGGAAAAACATTTGAAGGTCATACATATAACCAATATATTTTTATGCTTTAATTTTCAAAACAACCAACCAAGCAAAGTGTATATAGAGAAAATGAAAATAATATACTGCAAGATAGAATCTAACTAAAGCATCACATATAAGATTGGGCTAAATATAAGAAGAGTTTTTATACAAATTCTACTGGGAGAAATTTGAGAAGAAAATTTTTTTTAACACAGAAATTTCTTTTTTCAGCTTAGCAATGTTCATCGAAAAATTAAGGAAGACACACCTAACAACAGATTTATTAATTTAGACATAAAAATAATGAGCATTACATGAGATTTCCTCATCTTGGACACTTTTCCAACCTGCAGCATTAGGTGGTGATGAAAATTTAATGTTGCTATTACTTATTACACCAGTAATCGAAAACACTATTCCATTTATTTATTAAGACTTTATCAGTTATGGTTCAGAGGTTATCAATGATTTTATTTTATCGAGGTGCCTTATGAAGTTCTATGTTTATCAGCTTCTGATTAAGGTGTGTTTTCCCTCAAATAGAAAACATTATTTTATCTAGTAGTCAATTGTTTGCTAGATGCAATGATTCTTGTTTCCTCTTAAAATAAAAGGTCATACAATGAAAATATTCATATGAAATACGGGAATTTGGACACCAAAACATCTACTTTTCTCTCACATTTTGACTGTACAAAATAACATATTTATTAGATTCTTATATTTTTTATGTTTGTTACACTTCTTGACTTTTTAAAGTTCATGTTGGTCAACATTGGAAAATTGATAAATTTAATCAACTATTTTTACAATGTGCTAAAACAGTATCACAGATTAGGCAAAAATTAAAGGTAATTTATGAATTTTGATTACTATACTTTTATGTACAATTGTAATCTTTGTAAAATCCTTAATTTTCTAATTATAAACAAAAAACAGAAAAAAGTTCCAAACTTTTTAATTTTTTTTTTATTAAACTGGCAGCTGGCGGAATGGAAAACCTGAAATTTGGGAACAGCATCCGCGAAAACATTGAATCATTTGGAAAAAATTTATATGATTTTTTTCCGAAAACACCCTTTCTGAACCTTTGGTATCTTAATTATTTTTATACCGACATCATACATTAACCAAAAATTAAATTTAATATATGATTTTCATGAGAAATTTTAACTACCTTAATTATATATACATTGTTAATCTTCATAAAATCTTTAGTTTTTTAGTTATAAGAAAAAAAAATTCACTGGTGTCATGTTAGGGGACAGGTACGAACCTCGTACAAAATCAAACATGTAAGTAATTAATTTCTAAAGAATTTTAAATTAATCCAATAATTGTACTTATGCTTTTTTTTTTTTTTTAAACTAATCTGATTTATTAGTTTTTATGGAAGAAAAAGTGTCAAAGGTAAGAGGAATATTTCTTACTTTGAAATATAGGAGTATATATTGATTTAATTAACTTAAGTTATAGTTCTTTAACATTTGAAGTAAATATTTCCAAGGTATGATAATACCATCGCCAAATCGGGGTTCAGCAAGGCATGTTGGCCAGGAAAGATTCGTCCAAAAGTCCGGTCATTGTTACATACTCGTTTGCAAATAAATTGGATCATTTAAAACATGACTAAAATTGTTTACATTTTTGTTTAATTTAAAAAAAAAAAAGACAAATCATACTTAATACTTTTTATTACGTTTCGATCTACCACAATCCACCAAATATAAAATAAATAACTGAAATAAACCATAAATTACCCTTATTATCTGCAGCTATAAATCCAAGGATATTGTCATGCCTAAGCATAACAGTTTGATAAATTTCAGCTTCTCTAAACCATGATCGCTCTTCACGTGAAGAAAATATTTTGACAGCAACATTTTCTCCTCTCCACCGGCCTCTCCATACTTCACCAAACCTTCCTTTTCCGATGGTTTCAACTAACTGAATTTGACGTGCAATACTTCGTTGCACAAGAAGGGGTAATCCTAAAAATTGAATTAATTCATTATTTAGCAACTTAGATATAATGTTGAAGGAATGAAAATAAAATGTCAAAAAATTAATTACGTTCAGCAGAGAAAAAAATAAAAAGTTATACTCTTTTTAGGTATATATTTATAACAGCTTATAAAAATGTATTGTATGAAAGTAGGTTAGTTAGATACATAATTATCTACATTCCAAGGTTTAAGAATAAATTCTATTATTTTTTAATTTGATTTGTAATTTGAAAATAAGGGAATGTCAATTAAAATACTTGAGCACATCGTTAATTGAAAGTAGTAAGCAGAATCCAAAGAAATTAATACTAGACCCATTTTGCCCGTTAAGTCTCAAAATTTGTACCAAACTGGATGAGCCTTTTAGTTCTTGATTCATTTCCAAAGGTGTAATGGAATGAATCATAAAAAAATGGCAGTTTTTCTTCTAAACTTTTTCTCTTTAACACAATTTTTTTATTTTTTTTTATTTTCAAAGTATATACCATTGTGTACTATGCTGTGTAATCATATTGAGGTTAGCTGTTGGATTCCTTCAAAATATGACTCTTTGGGTTTTGAATAGATGAATTCTGCAACTCAAATTTGAATCACCTGGAGAATCAAAGGTTTTTTCTCAAAGATAGTGACCCATTAAATGAAAGAGACGATAGTTGGATGATGCTAGATCCAGCTTATAAGGGTAAGGTAGAAGTTCAATCACATCCAGTTACGAAATTGTTTGTATCCATTGGCAAGAGGTCGGTAGTCGGGTGTTACATAGTTAAAACAAAATCTGATGTCTGTTCACTAATCCTGGTTTGTGCTGACATATTAGTTTACTTTTTTAAACTAGAAATATCTGGATCGATACTTCAACCTTTTGAAATTTACTAAGATTATGCCTTGATAATTCTGAAATATAGAGAGCAGTCTTATTATTTTTTTTTAATGCCTTAGCTAAGCAAGCAACTGACACAGCAGCTGATTGCAGCCCAACCATTGTTTATTGATCTCAGGATTTCTTTAACGTATCAAATTTTCATCTCACAAGCAACAATTCTCTTAATGAATTAATGGTGAAATTTGGATTTTCAAAAAATTTTTGATACACTTTGCTCTTGCTTAACAATTCCCTCTTCCCAAGTTAAGATTTGTTGTAAATTAGGAAACTCCATACTCTCTTGCCAATTGCCAAGTGCTCTTCATTGAGTTTGCCTCAAGATAATCCTCCAGAAAATGATGATTTTAATAGAGAACTCTCTTTCCTCTTGAAGCTGATGTCACCAATTTCAAGTTTCTAGAACCATCTATTCAGTCCATTTAAAAAGAATACACTCTTCTTCAACTTGTTGGACCAACAATGTTATTTTAAGGTATATAACTCAAGTTTCCAACAATAGTACTATATTAATAATGATTCAAATATTATTATCAAATGCTAAGACCACACTGAAGGTGATAGAAGATTAATAAATTTAGTACAGTCCAGGTATTAAAATCAATAAGTTAATCAAAGGATTTCAATTTCCAAGAAAACTAAAGTAGCCATTTTTTATGACTCCCCACCCACTATATTCCAATATGTATTGATCATTATTGATAGGATTTTAAATTAAATAAACTACATTAAGAATTCTTACCCGATCCAGAACCAGAGGTTGTCATGTCTATCATGTCCCTTAGTGAAACAGCATTTAAAATGGGTTGTTCAGGTCCATCCGGTGCTTCTGGGCAATGGTATCTTCCTCTTTTGCGATGGCCCCAAAATAAAACCCCCATCGTAATGAAAAAAGTAATCATACATATTGGCACAGCAATCAGAAGTGCTAGTTCCCATGTTTCAAAACTTCGGCTAGATTCCCATAATTTCTCTATGAAATAATATTTACCAATTTAATATCATTAATAGGATTTATTTTTAAAAATAATAAACTAAATATAAATTAAATCAATGATTTATCACAGCAAATAATTTAATATGAAAATTAGTTCATTGATTTTATAAATAACTAACAGTTTATCACATTAATAAACAAAATTTAAAAATTTACTACAAACAAACAATTTAAGGAAAGACCTTTTAGTGCAAACTACATTGGGTTTGAGGGAGAAAAGACTTAATCCTCTATATGCATCCTACAACTTATTCTTACATAATTTTGAAGCTATTTATTAACTGATTAACATAACAATAAAGGTATAAATTAATGTAGGGGATTGAAAAAAAAAGCAAAACAAATCAGAAAATATTAAACAAAAATTCAGCTTGGTGATTATTTGACAAGGCAGCTCTCTAGGACATTATGGAGATAAAGAAAGTTTAAACTTATTTTAAAGACCTTGCTGACCTAAGCTCTACTCAACAGATCTTTCTTTAAGTTGCTTGCTTATACACATATAACTAAGTTTAGAACTATTACACTAATTACACAATAAATCAAAGTAAAATGATAGCTTCGTTGATACCTTTCATTTACTTTTTTTTTTGTTTGAATAACATAAGAGCTAAACAACTTATAACTAATTGGCTGAAAAGAAATGTATAAAACACATGGTAAGCAAATAAAAAAAGATAGTCCTTGGTTCATTTAAGATGGAAGGATTAAACCACAAAAAGAATAAGCCGTTTGATACAAAATTGCATTATCCTCATAAAAGATTGTTTGTAAAACACAAAAGAACCTAATGAATCACTATTACACACATCATGCTTTAAACAAAAAACTCAATAATCTAGTCAGCCCAGAATAGGCTGCTACTAATTAAGGAGTAATGGAAAAATAATGTAATCATTCTAAATTAAGATTCAAAATTTCCATCAACATTGATTATGGTCTCAAAAACATGCAACATTCTTCACAATTATGTTGTCCCAAAACAATAATACTAAATAAGGGTTACTTAAAATCATTTTGAACTAATATCCATAATTAAATGTAGTAGAGAAGAAGTGGGCCAAGAGTGAATCCCCATTTTTTTTTCACTCAATAACTTCCATAAGATTTATGGTAAAATTTAAAATCTAAAAAAAGAAGATATACATTGTGTTATAAGTTCCATTAATAAAAAAAAGTAGTTTGAATGAGATGGTTGGGGTGCAGTCAGTGAAGAATAAACACTCACTTATTAGTGCCAATGTTTCAGCCAAAATTTCAGGTCTTCATCAGGGCTAATTAATTTGTTTTGTTTTTTCTTAGCCCTAATGAAGCCCTAAAATTCTTAATGAGTAATAAAAAATAACTTATTATCTTTTAACATTTTATACCGTAAACTAGAAACATAAAAATTCCAAGATTTCCTTCAGGCAATGAACCCAGGACTGGCTATTACTTAAATGCTAAAATCCTTAAAAGTGAAAATATTAAATATGGTAATTAAAAATAAATTTTCAAAAGTCATACACATTCCATTAGACAGGGAAGTTTTATTGATTGTAATATTTCATTAGTAATGAATTGTTATACAAATAATAGTCATGCAACATGCACTAAATATTGAAAGAAATATCTTGTGAAGATGGATTAGTGGTGTAAGACAAGACAACTAGTTACATACTTGAAAAAACTACATTTCATGCGATGATTTAGTATCTAGTCACAAATGTGGTTAAAAAAAAAACTAAAATAATTTAGATATACATACTTGTCATAGTAGAGAAAAATAATAACTTATGTCACCATCATGAAGGTCTAGCAATTGAAAATTAAATCACACTAACCCAAATTGAAATTCGTATTAGTTAAAATATTATACAAAATGAAAATCAAACATATAACTAAAAATTATTACTTACGCTTCTAAAAGAGTTTGTTTAACAGACCAACTGATGCTAAGAGAACTAATTTAACTAAATAAATTCAATAAAATAATATTTTCTGAAAATAAGATTAAAAATTTTAATATTGACAACCTCTAATTAACAACCAATGAGTCAAAGTTTTAATTGTCCAGACCCTTTTCAGAAAGTTTTTTCTAATTAGGTCTGGAATGAAGGCCAATGAGAAATGGAAGCCAGGTAGCTACTTGAATAAAGGATTAATGATTTGGTCAAGAAAAAAAAAATTAAATTTATCAAGTCAAGAAAGCCCTCGGCGTTTTTACAGAGTACATTTAATTATAATAGCTTGGATTTCATTGATTTCCAAATACAAAAAGCATAAAAAAATTACCTAAAACGTATTACAGATTTGATTACGGTTGAAAGAAGAATATGCAAAGATGTGACATAATAGGTATCAGAACCACGTATAATAGAAAATAAATAGTGTAACTATAGTCAGACACAAACATAGGTGCTAAAATTTGGGAGTCTAGTACACCAGTCTTTGGATTCAATTTTCCAAAACAATGATTAACTAGAAGTCTTAGTTGAGAGACAACAGTAAATGAGCTGAGTTTTTCACTTCGAGACAGAAGAAGCCAAGCTAAGAGATTGACTTGTCTACTTAATATTTATTAAGGTTCCAGAGTATGCTTTCTTGGAACATTTGATATTTTTAACATTTATATAGTACCTTGTATTAAATATTACACCATTTTTATATATTCTTTTTAAATAAAATAGGGATCAATTTACATACTTTTAAATATTTTAGTTCATATTACCCTTTTAACCAAATGGATTTTTTTTTTAAATTAGAAAAAAAGATAAATTCATACATAAACATTATGACAAAAGATAGTTCTCCATTATTTTCTGGAAATTTTAAAATAATCATGTAATATAATGAAAATTTATTATGTTAGTTCTAGGGATTTTATTCTTTACAAGTAAATACTACAAGCATCTATTATGTCTATATCTGCGGAACAGTCTTTAGATCAATATAATTCAATTTAGTAACGCATCGAAGATTTGTTTTTAAAAACCTAAATGTGTATCCCACTTGGAAATTTAATGACGAGAAAGATGAGTACAGCAATTTAAAATAACCATAGCAAACAATTTTTTTTCAATTCTTTAAAAATTTCTTTAAACAAATTCAAAAAAGTTTAATAAGGGTCTATTTTCAGGGTTTTTAATGTTGGATTTCCTTAATTCCTGGATTTTAATTTTTTTTTAATATATAAAATATTTCTACTTTTTATATCACATAAAAATCTCATCTCTAATAATAACTATTAGTTCATTAGGTAGTTACACCACATATTGGTTCTTTTGTAAATACAGAAAACCTAATAAGGCTGGGTATACATGAAAGTACATACCAGTTGCAAACAAGTGATATTTTTGGATTTTAAATGACATTCATCATATAAAATATAGTTTTTATCCAAAATACAACAGGCAATTTTTTTCGGTACATATTTTTTCAAAAATTAAAAAAAAAATAATGATTCAATTTCCTAAAGATTGCTAAAGTTAAAAAAAAAAGATATAATTTTTCATTAGATTTAATATTACCTGAAGAACAGAATGAATTAAATACGAAGCATTTAGTTAATTTGAAACACTAAACATGAACCCTTTGAACATGCAATACCCATTTATTAGACAAATAAAAATGGAACATGAAACAATTTTCCCCTTATTAGACTTTGTCACATAAATGAGGTTTAAAAAATATACTGTAACGAAAACAGAAACACAGAAGTTAATGGTTGGACTTTACAACAACATTAAACATTATAACAACAATACCCATAGACATGAATAACGAACCGAACAAATATATGAATAGGTATCATATGTTTAATAATGCCCTTGAATAACCGCTTATCATCACCTTACCTGGTATCTTGTTACATAAGTCTTCAAAGCAGCATTTAATAGCTACATTTTCCCGTTCGCCAAATTTAGATCTACACCAGAGGTCGTTTTCTGGTGGGAAATGTTTCTCCTTGCCATAACACCTATTACAGTAGTCACATAAAATAATTTTCAGTTAGTTTAATCATGCTTCTACTGTTTTACCCATCACACATCACCTTATACATGATACTGCCGTAAAAATTAAAAAAAAAAAGAAAAGAAAGAAAAACAAATATTTTAGGTGCCACTTAAGAAATTAGAATTAAATTTAAGAAGTATAAGATAATTGACCAACGTAACTCAGGAGAAGATGGTCAATCAAATGGGTAGCAATCAAAATGAAAAACAAATAATGTAAGACTATAAATGCATGCCAATATTAAACTTAACATCATAATGATATGATTGTAAATTCCAATAATGAATAAAATTAAAATCAATGGTTTAAAATTACTGTTCAAGACAAAAACAAAATGAAATATATATAAATCTATCCTAGTCAGCTGTATTTTGACATTCAAAGTCAATTAAAACGAAAATTTGAGTTTCATTTTAATAATCATGACGTCATAATTTATTGTTATTTTTACAATTTATTAATTGATTTAACCCATTTATTATTCATATTCATCACAAGATTTGTTTGGGTGAAAAAATAAATAACATAAAAATAGCAGAAATAATCATTAAATTTAAATAAAATATACAATACAAATTGAGGATGCTGAACATAGGATAAAATTATACCACTACATTACATTTATCTTAGCATAATGTAAGACCTTTACAAAAAGGAAATAGATAAATCATGGACTTCATTTGAATTTAAATTCATTATATTGAAACCCCAATTAAATTTCCTAAACATATTAAAAGAAATTCACAAAGGGAAGAAAAAGTGGGATGGCAATTTGTTGCTCCACTTTAGGTTATAACTAAACTTGTCTCTGTATCACATAACAATAAACAGTCATTTAAAATACTAAATTAAGAAATTAAAAATTCTACTTATTTCGCAACCCGTATCTTATCAATAAGAATTTCATAACTGATAGTATATCTTCGTCAAAATAAATGGATAATTTCTTTCTTACAAGACTCCATAAATGATTTTAAAATCAGGAAGAGATATGTAAATGCTATTGTTGATTAGGCAGGTAAACTAAGTATTTGCTTTTATTTTTATCCTAATATACTAATAAAGAAAAAAGTAAATGGCCGTATAAATTATTTATATAAAATAAGTATTTACCTATAAATCACCTATAGAAACAGCACTAAAAATGATGATCTCTATGTTAAAAATATTTAAAATTAGTTTACATTATTAATTATTGAATTTTTTGTTCACATTACCATTATGTAAATTGACATCCCACCAATTCAAATAGGGTCTCAACAAACATTTGTAATTAAAAAAAAAAGAAAAGAAATAGACTAAGTAAACATTGATTCTTTTAGCATAAAGTTACAGACTTAATAAATTTAAAAAGCAGTAAATGTAAATGTGATGTTTGTGTATGGGGTGGATGACATTCCATGTCAATTCTGAAAAGAAAAAAGATAGCTTAATATATACAAAGCAGAAAGAATATTAAAAAGAAATACTAGATAGTGATAGAAAGTGTAAGAGGAAGATAATGATAGCTACTAGAATTAGAATACATGCTGCTTGCAGAGAAAGTGCTTTGAGAGGGGGTCTATGGCTACTCCTTGTACTTTACCTGATACCTTCTCTTCACTTTTATGAAGAGAAGGAATGGTGTCTTTGTTACAGTAGTCGTACTCCTTACAACAGCCTATGACAAAGGAGTCGTTACGTTTACCGTTGTAATGGCAGACAATCGGGTTCTCAGGTGGATGAGTAATTAACTTCTCCAGGCACCTGTGGTTCACATTAGACAAAACACAAAACCAATTCGGATTAGGAGAGCAGAGTAAGTTTGTGAGTATGACACAAAACACGCTACACACAAAGGTAAATGAAAATAAAAAAACAAACCAGTTTATACAAAGTAATATATAAGCAAAGGTTTCTAGGAAGTGGTAGAAGTTGGTATTCTCCTCAATATATTTTATCAACAGATCTAAAATCATATGAGTAAATGATACCAGTCTTGGTTCATTATTAAAATGCTAAAATTGGACTTTCACATTTAAGGTGATAGATTCCACCAAACAAATAAACTACAATACACTCTAAAGATATACAGAGTATAATAATAATTTAAAAATTTCCCTCTAATTAAAACAGTGTTAATAATCCCAAAGTTAAAGAGGTCTTTTATACAAGAATCAGCGAAAGCTTAGAAGTAATTATTTAATCCTTCTCCCTTCTTTTGTTACTCCACTGTCAGAATGTCTGGGCTCAAGTGAATGGGGGTTATTCCATTTGGACACATAAGCATTGGTCACTCTGGCTTAATAAAAGAAAAATTACTATATTATAATAATAATGTATTATATTATATTATCACATTAAATAATAATGTATTATATTATCACATTATAATAATAATGTATTATATTATCACATTATAATAATAATGTATTATATTATTACATTATAATAATAATTTATTTGTTATTGAGTAAATCAAAATAAAGATGAGATTGAATAAATAGAAAGACATCGATTTCATACAGACATAACATGCACTGCACCTTCTGAACTATGCCAAAAAGTCAAGAGGAGACAGGGTGCGCATTAGAGAGGTTACTGACCATAATTAGTTTCTTAAAACAAAGCAGCATTATAGTTCTGTTAACTTTATGGCCCTGCCCCTGTTCTATGCTACTTACATCTGGCTAACATATTTACTCCTGAATAAATCAGCCAGGACTTCCCCTCTGATGAAAACTTTTTTTTTTTGTTCTAATACGTCATAATCAAGTTCAATATTAAATATCTCTGCAACAGAGAATCCAACCAGGAAATGTACTTCACTGTTTGGAGCATCCTTCATGATGGTCAGGTAAAAATGTGAACCTTCAATAGCTAACAGTGCTCCCACTATATTCCACTGAGCCTAGCTAAAATCAGGCTAGCCCCATAGCATAAATACATGAGACTCAATACTGGCAGAGCATACACGCAGGCCATCTACAATGAATGAGTTAACTGTGTTCTGTTAACTTACTGGGTGGTGTGATAATATTAAATATCAACTAGATGGCAGGGTCTGATTTAGAATTTAAAAAGCTTATTTTCTAGCTGATTGCTTATATAAGGTTATATAATAAGTTTAAATCAAAACCACTAGTAGACTGACTCCCCTTCTTAAAATAGGTATAAAAACATATATAACAAAAAAGAATTCAACAACTTTCAGCATCACAATTTCATTTAGTTGTAAGTTATAAGCCTTTACCATTGTCCAGTAACATATGATGTTCTCCGAAGTGTACAAGTGTGTCGCACATGTACAAATCGTTAATTTTACTACCAACAATCAAGCAAATCATGATAATATGACAGTCATATTAAAAGAGGTTAGTGGTTGCAATAGCTGTCACTATTACCATTACTATGGAACCCCGGCTTAAGATTAATCATAAATAAAAACAACTTCTTAAAAAACGATTAATTTCACATTTGTTGACAATGAAACAATTTCAGATAAGGGTATAAAATTACTATATTTCTTCAACAATACCTCAATAAATATTGAAAGAGTAAATACCAACAACACCATTAAGAAGTTAGCTTCAAGAGTTCTCGGGATTGGGGAAGGACTTTACCTGGGGGTTTGGTAGAATTTAGACCATAATAATAGTCTTGTAATAATCTTCTGTTGCAATAATCTTCAGATTTACAGCAAGCCCTAGCATATTCTGGAGTCTTCTTAGCCCTGCAAACCACAGGGGCCTCTGGCGGGAAGAACTGTTCCACTCCCAGACACCTTCCCATCATTATAAAAATATATTCCATACTTCTATTTTATATTTTACATTCCTCTCTCTAGGTTAATTTTTTTCTATAAATCAGAGCTAATAATTTCCACTTAATTCATACTTTCATACAACAAATGGGCAAAATGCTATATTTTCTCCAGATTACAATAACAACCAATTGCATAAACACCTTACCAATTAATAATAAGCAAATAAAAATTATGATACCTTTTAAAATGTAATAACACAGTATATTAATGATATTTATATTTAGCTATCCTAAGTATCCAATAGGATTCGAAATTTGGATGTTTATTGATAATTTTTAACAACTTCAATTAATTTTATCAAAGCATATTTAATTCTCTCTTTTATTATGACACATTAAAAGACAAGTTTAATGAAAGATTTATCATTCATCAATTCCTTTCATTAATTTGTGATTTCTATAATCTTTTTCTTTGTTTTAATCTTGAAATTCTACGTACTTGATAACATCTTTTTAAATCTACTTTTTTTTTTTAGTTAAAAATTTAATAATGCATGACCGATATTTCACCATGACAGGTTTTATTATAACAGCTAGGAAAATAGAATACTAGCACTTAAAACCATTGATTCCTTGATCTTTTTACCAACCATAGAAACAAAAACATTATCAAACAGCAGAAACTTACTGCTACTGTACCTGCCTATCAGGTTACCATCAAATTTCAATGGGGAAAAAATCTTTTATTTATCTGTACTTCATGTATTTTTTCGGCTTTAAATGCTAAGTATTTTTTTTTTTTAATCTTTGGCTTTCCAATGCTATTTTATGTATCCATATTACTACTCTTATTTCTAGAATTTGTTTCTAATCTGCTGATTTTTTTCCCATTAGTTAGTCATATAATTTTTTATAGATCCATATTTATTCATTTTCAATCACTGCACATTCAATGAGAGATGATTAATTATTTTAAATGAACAAAATTAAAGATACTTAAGAGAAAGCTATTTTACAGCTTCAACATTTAAGCCCTACTCAACAATATCAATTAGAGTAAGATATCAATGACCATTTAATTGTAAGTTGATAATACGGGTTTTAGAGAAAACAATAACAAAATAAAATAGAAAATTTATGATAAAGTGTCTACTTTCCTAAATCCTAGCTTAAGTTACATGTTTTCTATTTAATCAGGCATTTAAGGAAGCTAGTTACTTTACCAAATGAGTTTTATCCCATGATACTATATATAAATTTTAAATTATTAAAATGTTCTAAGAATTACCTAGTCATAAAAACTGAAAGATTAATGCTGTATGTTATAATAGCTTAAATTGATTAGCACCATCCATTTTAATAGTGGTCGTCAGATAATTGTTAATTCATCAATATGGTAAAAAAAAACATATAAATGTTACAGAAAAAGAAAATAGTTCAAATATATCTATAACAAACAGGTAGGAGGCATTTAGAGCAATGATGCGAGGTTTCAAACATTTTGAAAATAATAAGATCGATCTCTTAAAATCAAATGATTATTAAACACTAAACTAACTAAATTTATCAGTTATTAAGCAACAGCTCTCATCAGTTACACAACATACCAACTTAGGTAAATAACAAATGTTCCATAATAATATTGCAACACTTAAGAAAGAATTAAGATTTTATTGCTTCCTTATCATTATATATCTGAATAATAATATAACATTGTAATACCGTATTGCCTGGCCTGGACTAAATATCCAAAGAATCCAAAATATGCAAATTATCAAGAAACACCTCTAAATTTCTAAATTGTTTAAGAAGTAACAAATTACACTTTTTTTTTTTTTAAGAGTTCAAAGAGAAGACAAGCAGATATATTATATACAAATATCTATTTAATCATACATAATCAATATATTCAGTGATCATTAATAGTGAAGTGTAAAAAAATAATAATTAATTATATAAGAAGAATTAGTGAATCAATTTCAGATTACAAAGATTTAAGGAGTTTTAAACATAAACATTAATATTATTGAATATACCTAATTTAAATAATCAGCTTATCAATCTTAAATTAGATTAAATATAGTATTAATACATTCCCGGCCAACAACACTTAGCTTTATAGGTTTTGCAAAAACAAAAATAAAACAAACCCTGCATTACTATTTATCAATTATTAAACCCTGATTAAGATCTGTCCTAGAGAGTAATTTGACAAACCAAATAAACCTATTGAGAGATGTTACAAGTAAATAACTCATAGAAGATTTGGAAAACCCCCAAAAAGTTCATTTCAATTTTAATTATAGAGAATGCAAGTTGATAAAAATGACTAGGTAATTAAATTATCTATGGAGAATCAATGCTTGATATAATTAACACAAATGATAGCGTTAAGATTGATACCATGTTATTGAAAACATTCAATAATAAATAATGAACGAGACATGAGAATAACTCACCTAAATGCATATTTTATTTCTCCAGTGCTCTTTACAAGTTCAGTTGATGTAAAACAATAACCATCTGTAGAACACGTCTTATTGGACTCGACAGAGCAAATGTCACAGTGGCACAATAACCCTAAGCATAGAAAATAAACTAAGACATTAATCTTAGAAAGTTGATTTAAATATTAAAGTTATAAAAAAAAAATGTTTCAAATAAAAAAAATTAGAAGTACAGTAACAAATGACCTTCTACATTTGAGGCATTTTACATAATTCAACTACCTGAGAAATGATCGAACATTCATATAAGGATGTTTACTTATCAGAACATGTTTAATGTACACCAATATCTTTGCCAAGAATATGAAAATGGAGCTAAGAGTATCCATAACTGATATACCTCCAACAAAATAAGGCAATTTTTAATTAACTACTCTTATAGAAGATACAAGTGCTAAATCAAAACAGCATATATTTTAATAAAAAACCCACTAACATTTTTAATAAATTGCAATCATGTTTAAGTAATTAAGTTTGGTCTATATATTTAATAACGCTAATAGCCATCAGTCCATTAATGATTTAATTTCGTGGAAAATAAATACAAATATCTACAAAATACACCATTTATAGTGTAATTCTTTTAATAAAAGAGCTACAACTATACCTTCGACAGAAGCCCTTAGATAAACAAGTACAGCGACTGACGAGAGGATACAATAATGGGAAGACATTGTTAAATTAAAAGACTACATCACGAGAACATTTTTTTAAACAAACAGGTAAACATATTCGTATCAATAATCACTACGAATACGAGCTTCGAAATCGAATTTAAATACATGACGAGTCTGCTTAAACGTCGCCATTATTCACTCGTCGACTGGCCCTCCGCCCTCACACACTATTGGTCAATATGTATTAAAACAAATTCCATTTCTGCGCATGTAACCTTAAAAGAATAAACCTTCGACGTGTTTAAAATGTCTTCTTTTTCCAATTTTTTTAATATTCAATGTATCTGTAGAATCGTTTCGTTAAATGCGGTTCTTAATTAGATATCACTAAGTTAAAAATAGTTAGAAATTGTATTAATACGTCTACCTAAGACAGTTCTTACAACAAAGATCCACTTAAAAATATTACACTTTAATTATAATTCATATTTACTTTTATTCTATTCTATTTATTTCAAAAAGATCGGAATTTTGATTTAATATATTAAAATGTCGGAATTATTAACTAAAAACGTTGATTGTATTCATTAGGTATTTTATAGTACGCTAGTTGTAGTATAGTAACGACGTAAGTACAATTACGTAAATGAAAGTGTATTTGAACAGTTATTATATAACAATGAGGATTTAATATAAAATAAAAAAATCTGGTGCGGTGCGCACATAGCTCAGCGTTCACTTACCAAAGTTCTTTGAGTACAAAAATAATTTATATTCAATTAGAGTTACTATAAGTTGTTATCGCAATACTTTCTCTTACAATATATCATTTATAGATATTAACATAAAAAATAACCATTGTCTTGATAACGATGGAAACACGAAAACCTCTATATACTATAAGCCATCCAACTTGGTATTGCGGGTTCTATATAACTCTTGTCTTGTGTCAATTTCTAAATTATATCAATAGAAAAGTATTGATTAAAGCTTCAATAATTGAAACAATGACTTTATTTAAGTCGTCATACAGACTTTCCTAAAGCTATATGAGTAGTTACAAAGCAACTCCAGTCTACGGTACAATCTACAGAATACCTCAAATCTAAAATAAATTAAAAAAAATTATTTTGTCAGATTTGCCATTATTCAAGCAAAGCGGCAATGTAATAAAAGCCTCCGTTTCTGTTTTGGTATTGCAGTACTGTGTAGCCACTACCCCCTGTCCATATATTATTCCAGTTTTTTAAGTTTGATGCGCGGAAAACTTACGATACGAATTATATGAATTATTTTACGTTCTTTATTCCAATCACAAAACTGTTATTGTTTTAAATAATTTATATTTATTTATAATTATTCAATAATTCAATATTGTAAAATGTTGGAGGTTTCTTTAGTAAGAGACCAAACCTCTCTCCCATTATCAACCGTTAAAAAAAATTCAAATTGTTATACTAACCTTGTAAGGCCCGATGGTATAATAATGAAGTATTTAAAAAAAATAATAAAAAGACCGAGAAGAAGCCTGGAATCAGGTTTCACACTGAAATTTGTTATTTACAAAGATGCTGTAAATTACTGCCTGACTATTTATTTAAATTTTAAAATGTGATATTTAATGAAGATTTCCAAAGGATAAAGATTTGATAAAAATCTGGGAAAGAATCTTACAGCGAAATTTTAAAACAAATGATCAATTTGATTGGCCAATCAATGTTGTGGGACTACATAAAAATTGGTTACCCCAATTTATAATTGATAATTTTTTTTATTAGAATCAAACGATATTTTGACCAAATTAATTATGAAATAAAGTATACATTAAATGTGCAATTTAAAGGGCAATGATAAACTTATGTTTTTTACTTTTTTGTTTAAGATCAGGATTCGAAATCTTAATTAATTTTTTCAGTAAATTTCTCACTAACCTTAGAAGTTAGAATTTTCATGGCCTTTAATTTTTTCAATGCCAAATTGAATAGTTTTTAAAAATGATCTTTAAAACATTGTGGTTTAATTCTTTTTAAATAAAACAAAATTCTGTTATGATACACAGTTGCGCATAGAATCTAAAATTAAGAGATAACTGCTATGAAAGAATTGTTATTTTTTAAATTAGGGCATAATTGTTATGAAAGAACTTTTATTTAACAAATTACTCCCTGAAAATTATCAAATAGTTGTTAAACGAAAATTGCCCTTTAAAAAATTTTAGTCTAATTTAATTTTTTTAATTAAAAAATGTGTAACGGTACACAGTTGCGTCGGTCATCGGAAGGCATTCGAAGCATATAAAGATAAAACACTTCTATCAAGACGAAATAAGTAATTATCATCTAATATATGTATGTATATAAAATCGTATTACAATGTAATTACCAAACCATAGTATATTATCAATGAAACTAACTCTTATGAGCCCTAATTCAAAATTAAAACGGTTCTGGACGTCAATGTTTTCTATGAGATACAAGTATATAAAAAAATTGATGAGACGAAGCAAATAGGTGCTGAAAGACACCTGTGAGGGGAAAAAAGGCATACAGGTATCTCAGCAGATAGGTCTCTTCCCGTTCTATGTAATTCCCTGACTTCCGTGCTACTTTTGTACGTCCCATTCAACGGACTTGGCTACCTAATTCAAAATTCCCATAAGAAGGGCATTTATCTTTTTTAAATTATTATATAACATATATACTTCTTTGTTCAAGTGTATATGTTTGGTAATTGTTTGTTAGTGGTAACTATAAAACAGTGAGAAAAAAATATATACAGGTACCCACGGAGCAGTCCCTACTCACTGAAATCCTCTGGCTAAACCGCTACTATTATAACACTGTCTTCAGTGGACCTATTACTGCTTGTAGTGCCTTGTGGCAATAAAAGGGCCTTTGTATCTAGTTTCTATGTTCTGTGTATGCATATTGTATTCAGCTGTTAATGAAATTAGGAGATGGAAAAACAGGCATAAAAGTTCCACCATCCTAGGAGTAGACACTCCCCTCACTGTCAAACTCTTCAGCTAAACCAATAATATTGTAACCCCACTTCAGTGGACGCTGTTCCTTTCTTTATAATGTCATGTGACAAAAAAAGGGTATTTTTCTTTATGTATATAGTAGTTCGGAATCCAATTTAAGATGTAAGGTATTCTACGCCAAAAGGCCTCGACAATGCGTTTTCAGTAGATTAGTTAGCTGCTTAGGAGATGAATTTACAGGATGAGTTTTATGGGAACAAGCCGTAAATCATCGCAGGATGTAAACTTCAATCCGTAGGGAACTATCCTGGGGTCGTGGAGGGGATGACAATTGTATTTTTTGGGGGGAGCCAGTTGTAGGTCCTTGCTGGAAGAAAGAAAATGAATAGGAAGGAGGAAAGATCAAGAAAAGACAGATTGGATATAAATTTTCAAAAATAGCCCTAGAATATACTGCTCCACTTTACACAATGTATATTGTTACTCACTGCCTGAGGATAGGAATTACCTGAAAAGAAAATTCACACTTTAGTTTATAAATTTTGTACTTAGTCAACTCCCTTGGATATTAAACGAGAACAAGATATTAGCTTATATTAGATATTGGATTATATTAACTCTTGGACCAGAAGATTCTATTGTAATATTTATTTATTCAAATAATACATTTTTAGATATAATAAATGGTTATACATGAAGGACTTACTGATGAACACAAGGGAAAATTAATACGTCTTATGCATTTTTTTATAAGATTTATTTTTGGGGTTCCTAGACATATTTCATGCCGACTAACCGTGTAGAAAGCCGTTACGATTGGTAGCACAGTTCCCAGAGTAACCTTTACATCAGGAGGTGGCATAACTTACTCTCCTTCTAAGCAAACGCGAAGCAAAAAAGTGGAGAGTTAGCTCCAAGCTCAGGTTTACGCTAAGGTTAATAAAGATATCCGCCATTGTAATCTAAACTGAAACAAGGTAGCAGGTGAATGGCTCATGTTCCTCTGTTACGCCCCTGGAGTTTATCATATGGCCTGTCTTTCTGCCTTACGTTTCCTACCAACTTACCCGTCCTATATACTCCTTCCTCCAAGCTTCAGATTGACTTTCTTATTTATAACCTGCCTCGTTAAAATCTGTTTGTCAAAGTCAGTTTCTTGTTAAATAGCAATTTGGTAGTAGTTTTATTACCGCTAGTCTTCAGGATGTCAATTTCTACAGCTGAAGAAGATAAGCTCAATAAAATTTCGAATAAAGTCTCCAAAATTCTTGATTCACGAATCGAAAATGATAAAGTAAAATTGATTACCTATTTGTATATTTCTTGATTCAGGAAAATACATTAATTTATTAAATATTTATAATGGAAGTATTATTAGTCCATTATTAGTTTATTATTAGTCATTATTGAAGAATAATTATTTGTAAATGATATCCCTATCTACCAAAGTTCTTTTGAATTAGTATAATGCTGATGTACTTTAGGAACAATACTATCCTAACGCAACTAGTACTGAAATATGATTGGGATCTTACACACTTGTGTATTTCATACTATTGAAATTTATTTGGCTCCTTTACAATAATCAATGATTGAATAAGTAATCTGTAGGGATGCCAAACCTCACATTTCTAGAAACCTTTGACTTTCCCTATAGTTCTTGGTATTATTGTCACTGTTATTGGTTAATTTTGGTTTTTAAGTAAATATTCTTAAGTTATAGTACTATATTTTTAATATTATACTTGAAGCATTCATTGGTTTGTTGTTGGTAAATTGTATTTATACACCTGTTGTATAATATTCTTCTTAGGATTCTTTTGTGATTCAATTTTATTCTCAAACTTCAAACAGATACATGCATTTAGCGGTATCATCTGTCCTTTAATTTTTAATTTCTTAAGCTCAATCCTTTGTGAATTTTTAATTAGCAATTTTATTTCACATTTGGCGTAGACCACCTAAGATATATAATCGTTATTTAAGATTAAGACTTATCTATTATGTTTGTAGTTGATTTTGAATTCTCTGAAAGTTAAATTACATCCTGAGGATAATTAATAATTTATAAAAATATCTGCAGGAAGCACTGACAGCTTTAAAAGAGCTATCGAACTACTTTCCAGAAAACAGTATTCAAGCTAGAAGAAATCTTCGTAGTACCATTGAGAAAAGGAGTTTGGGCATTAACGAAGTAAGTTCATGTAGTATTAGTTATTAATGAAGTTAAATATTCAGGTATTACATATTTCATATAGTCGGTAGAAGTGTGAAACCATGTTGCTCTTAATTCCTAAATTTTCATTGAGATTTGAAAAGACTACAAGTTTCATTCAAATTAAATTTTCATTATATCAAGATGTATTTTTAAGTAGTATGAACTATGTCTATGAAGTATGTCTATCTAATTTTTTTTTAGATAGCATAAATAATAATATCACTTATCTATACTGTTGCGTAGTAAAAATTAAAAATTAATTGTTGATTATAAAATTTATGCACAACAAAGTAACTCTTTTTTTTCTTCTAAACTCAATGGGTGCGTGGGTTTGATGTCATGATGAAAACGGGTTGAGGGTAGCCTCTTTAGTGCATTTGAAGAGAGGGCTGAAGACATTCGATCATTGATTGTTTGGAAATGGGTAGTCTGTATTTTATGTCAGTCTGTTGGTGATGGAGCTCACCAGGTTTATTGATTCAAATAATTTAGTTACTTGTACTCAGTTGAGTCTGGGTCTGTTTGTGTGTGTCAGCCTCCTTTTTGGCCATCCTGTCAGTGTCAGTGATTGAATGTTGTATTTATGTGGTCCGTCTTTTCTCTTTGAAGTGAAGTATGTCTCACTATACGTCTGAGTATACCGCTCTGAAACTGTTGGAGCCTCTCGGCCCTTGAGGGTGCTATGTTGGTCAGTATAGGTGCTCTATAGAGCAGGACTGGCCTCAGCACACTTTTGTAGATCATTAATTTGAGGCGGAGAGAAAGTTTAGGAGAAGTTAGCAGGTGATAAGCCTTAAGACTTGGTCCTGACCTGCTTGATCTTATCACAGTGGCAAGTTAGCGTCGGGTATCTGTCAATGGTGACACCCAGATATACTATGCTGCCTGCTGGTCTATTCTCGTACCCTACCACCTTATAGACTTTAGGGAGAGGACACTTGTTCTTCTGGAAGGAGAAAATATTACAGTCGGTTTTACAAAGTAACTCTAAACCATTTTGTACTTATATATTGTATTTATAAATGATTGACTGTAAATGAATATGAAGGTGATGGTCTGGGGTGTGATCAAGAAAAACCCTGCTTGACTGCACTCTGGCAATCGTCACATTTTGGACTTTCATAGTTTCATACTTTTCCCAACAGTATGTTAGCATTTTATTCTTAGTAACCTGTTTTTGCTCATTAATATCTCTGTTAGTAAGATTTTTCATGTTATACTCAAATATAACACAACTAGCAGAAATATTAGATTCAGTATTCAAACAATTGGAAAGACATATGTAGTAAATGCCGTTTTGGATGGTGGGGGATGTTAGTGTATCAAACTCATTATTTTGTTTTCAAAAGCTTTGTCATAAGTGGTTCCTTTAACCCTTTTCTAGTGAGTTTAATTTCAATTTCGATGAAAAATACTTTATTTAAAAATAATTTAGTTCCAAACTAGATTTATTCATGCATCAATATTCGTAAAAATTTTCTTATAATTTGTGTATGTCAAATGTTTATCCATAATTAATTATTGATTCTTGGTTTTCTTAAAATTGTAGGGTTTTTTAAATGAGTTCAGGAAGATAAAGGAAAACTTGGACTTAATTTATGAGGATGTTTATCAGATGAACCAGACTGTTCAAAATATGTCTTCCCAACTTCATAGTACGAAAGCTCAAACTCACAAACTCATCGAACAGACCACAAAACTACAGGCCGAAAGGTTACTCTATATTTTTTGTTTTTTATAACGTAATTTTATAGTTAAATTTCTTACTGTATGTTATTTTTGGCTACACCTCCAAGCAATAGATTTCCCTAGTTGAATTCCAGGGATTTCAGAACAACACTGCATGGTTTTGATTCATGTATGAACACAGCAAGCCTTCATTCTGGGGTTTATGCAACACCTGGACCTCCAAGTAGATCATATCACTGACACTTTTATGTCGTTAAAAAAAATAACCTATTTTGAAAGCAAAAAATCTGTCTTATCATTGTTAATATTAGTGTACATTGTACAATATTATAATATAATATTGTACAATGGACTTTCACATTGTTGATAGCTGAAAAAAAAAACATGATAAACAAAATTATCAAAGGTGGGAGCATGTTCTGAAAAATAGAGAGATTTAAATACTTCGGCTCTGATAAAAAAATTCAATTATTTAGGTAATCAAACAAACCAGCCTATAAAAAGTGCAAATGGAAGGTAAGGAAACTATCTGCTATACCATGACTGTATTAATTTTAGCTTGAGGTTTTGATTTCACATTAGTTAAACTAAAAATGCTTTAGATTAATAAATTAGATTGTTAATTAATCTTGTTATTAATTTATGTTTATGAATGGCTGCTCAGCTAATTATTTGTTATTTGAAATATTTTTTTAAAAATTGATTCATCCTATTTATTATCTAAGTTGAGACCCAGTATTCAAAGGAACTCTCTTCTTTTCTGCTGTAAAGAGAGAATTGTCTGTTTGTTTTTTTATATTGCTGCTGGTTTTCTTACTAGTCCTGGAATAGAATGATAAAATATGTCAAAATCTGTTCCAAAGTTATACAAAACTCTATTGGTAATTTTTGTTTCTGAAACAGTTTTTCATTTCGCCTTTGACCAGACCATACACCAAAGAAGTAGAAAATTGCTTCATTGGTTTGTGCCTCCATTACCCTTATACAAGGCATAGGTTTTCCTTTTTGAGGCATCTAAAAGGTCATATTGATATCACATAGAACAGTGCCTGATTTTTCATGACATAGTAAATCAAATACATCTACTCTTATTTGTTATTATTGTTTAAGAGTACTATCTTCAATTTGTTTATCATTAACCACTTCTATTTCATTCTTTAAAGTGAGAGTTCTTCACATATATAAATTATCTTTTATCCAAAATTGTCTGGTTTGCTTCGCAGATACATTTTGGATTAGAGAGTTTACAATTATTATTACACTATTAATCATGGGATGGATGATCTTTTCTGATTTCCTTCTTCTTTGCAATTGAGTATTTTGCTGTCAAATCTCAGATTATTGATCAAAACTTCGAACTGAATTTTGTTAATAACACCATGGGAAAATCGGGACCCATATACCATAGACCACTTATCAGTACAATTGACAGAAGCTTTCTTAAAGTGCTTCTCATAAAAAGTATGCTTTCATTTCTTTTTGGTTGGTGTCTTCAATATACCATAGCAGTGGTGTAAATTTTTTCCTTGCATCAACTATTTTTCAGTTTTTTTGCAGGATGATTATTAGTGCCATGTCATTGGAAAACAACAATTAAAATAATTTCAGGTGAGATATTCGTTGGTACTTTTGACAATTTATCACGGAAAGAGTGTGTATTTCAACAATTCTATTATTCCCATACAAAATTTTCCTTACACTTTGCCCTTCGTCTTCTGTCGCCTGTGATAAGATCATCTTCAGTTTTGCTCATATCTTGGATAATTGTTTGCTTATAAAATTAAATGAACTGTGTTAATTATTTACCCCTATCTTGTTATTCTTGGATTAATAATATTTTATAAAATTAATAACTTTTGTTGTAACTACATTTGAAAAACTAATTTTCCATATTAATTTAAATTTATTTTTCTTTCTTTATTGTAGTACAAAGCTTTCATTGCAAGAAGTTATATCTAAAACGTTCATTAAAACATTTCAACTTACCCCTGAAGAAGTGTCTACATTGCGTAACACAAACATTACAAATGAATTTTTTGCTGCTTTGGAAAGAGTTCAAACAATTCATAGTAATTGTAAAATACTCATGCAAAGTGGTCATCAAACTCTAGCCTTAGAAATTATGGATCAAATGTCTTTATATCAGGTATTGAAAATTTGTAATTCTATTCAACTTCTGTAAATTTTTATTATTTTAATGAGATTTGTACAATAATTTATTAAATTACCATATTACATTTTTGGATGCCTTTATCTACAACAGAATATATCTTTTTCCAACTTAAAGTTTATAAAAAAAAAAGTATGTTTTACTTATGCTTTTAAATAATTTTAATTTTGGCATGTATTACCGATTTTCATGAATTTATTACTGAATGTTTAAAGTTAAAAATACCGCATGGGGTTAATTGGAGTATATTTTAGTATTTTATTTTTTGCCTTAATTGCTGTTTTAGGAAGCATCACTTGAAAGGTTATACAGGTGGGCCCAGTCTTACTGCAAGAATATTGAATCACCAGGAACAAGTCAACTTTTAACGAGAGCTATATCTAAGCTACAAGATCGGCCTATGCTTTTTAAGTAAAAATTTTTTTTAAGAATGTTGGATCTCCTATTATTTGTTCTATTGATTGTTATTGTACAGTATATTATAAAGCTATTCAAAGTATAAGTATCCCATGCCATACCTAAGTTTTAAATCTGGGACCATAGAATCCTTGAAATAGGGAAGTGTATGACTTATCATGTTCAGTATGTTTAAGTATTCCAGTGAACCCTAAACAGACAATTATAACTTTTTTAGGTCTGAAATATGACTCAGTCAGTGATTTTTCTTGATAAATCCTATTATTGTTGATGCATTTTCCTCTCTGCCTGGCCTCTATAATATTTTTGCACATGTATAAACATTGTATTCCTATCATTTTGATTATTGCTGATAATGAATTGAACTTAGCATCTAACGTTTAGACATTGTCTTAATAATAATAATCTTATTGTTTGCTAAAACCTTTTCAATTGCTAAACTAATTTCACTAATTGTGAACTAATTTCACGGATTGCGATGATAAGTATGGTTTGACCTTATTTATGATTAGATTTCACTAAATATTCTTTTCCAAATAGCACTGAAATATCAGACTAATATCATCCTCCATTTTTTTTTTTCAACATACGCAATAGAAGATGTTGGATTTCATTTATATAACAGAATTTAAAGTATTCTTATTTGCACATATATTTACATTTTATACTTTATTGATTGGTATCATGAATATTTTTAGTAATGCAATAGATATTCTTTACAGATATGTTATAAGCGAATATTGTACCCATCGCAGAAGTGTCCTTGTTAGAATCTTCCTTGATGCTCTCACCAAAGGTGGCCCTGGAGGAACTCCCAAGCCGATTGAAATGTCAGCACATGACCCACAGAGATACATCTCAGATATGTTAGCTTTTCTCCATCAATCAATTCCAGGAGAAAATGAAAATCTACTCTCTTTTCTTAAAGACTGTGACAAAATTGGTATATATTAAACTATTAAACTTATTGTTTAACCTTAATTTATTAAATAGATCAGTTGGTTATCAAAGAATATTAATATTTTGTTAATGCTTAACTATAATTTTAGAATGTGCACTTTTATTGCTTACTAATTCAAAATAAGACCATTAATAATCGAGTTCTTTGTTTTGGATTTATCTGGTAGTGTTCTTTCCCGGTGTAGAAGATTTTTAATAATCTTTTTGCCACTGAATCCATTCCATGTCTTTCCTGATCAGATATGTTGATGATATTAAAGGATATAACAGTTAATCTCCAATTTTTTCTAAGATCATTTGACTACATTTTCTTTAACTACCTAAAGCTGCCTGACGGTCAACTTGGACGCTAACTCTGTCAATATTTCTTGTTGACGATGTTGGACATCTGTAAGTTGGCTGGTTGTTGATATTTCATGTTGAAAACAACATTGAACTATGTAATGAAACCAATTTGAGCATGGCATATTGACAACATGAATGGCCTTTTGTAGTTAGGGTTTTAGGTATCTGTTTTACCATGTGATATTTTCCAAGCAATTGATAAATTGTCAATATCATTGTAAGCTAATTATATACAAAATCATTATTAAACCATCATAAATGGAGTTACTGCCAGGTTCAGTTGAATTTAATATTTTAAGAACTTAATTTTTTTTTAAGTATGAATTCAGTTATAAAAACTTGTAGCTCGATCATTACACTATTGAAAAAATTAATCTAAACAGTTGGTAAGAACATAATTATGTCTTTATTTTTGTTAGATGTTACAGAAGAAATTCAAGAGGCATTGGCCAATATTTCTGAAGGTGTTGTTACTCCTTTACGCATAAGAATAGAACACATTGTTGCATCAGAAATTTCATTGAAAACTCTTTATAGTATTACTAATTTGTTGTGTTTTTACCGGCAGACATTTTCACAGGTATTATGAGACATATTGTGTTACATATAATTAAGAATATGCTTTGTTTTAATTAAAATATAATTAATTATTTTATTTTTTAATAATTAAATTTTACCATTTGATGTATCAGCTTTCGACTGAATATCGCAGAATGCTTCAAAGTCTTCAAGCTTACCTTTTTTTTTTATTATTGTGAATGAGTAATCTGTGTAAACAATGATTAGTTTACTTTTAGTTGATCATTTGAATCAGCCTTGAGCATTTTGACTATTTATGCTTATGGTTCCTGATCAGAATTTATTTTATTAAATTTTTCAGGAAATATCTGAAACCAGTGGGCTAGTAAGGGGCTTGCGGGAATTGGAAGAAGCAAGTGGCCATACACTGATTGGAAAGTTATCGAGTGTTGTTGGCAAGGAAGTAAGTACTTAAGAATTGTTGGTTTTCTTCAAGTTATTAGTATGATACATCTTTTCACTGATTAATATTTGTAATTGTTAAATTTAGTTTAGTTATTTGTGAATAATATTATTATTCTTAACTGAATAATGTTTCATTTAATGTTAATGTTGCTGAGTTCTTTGAGACTATGAAGTATGTGAAGAGAGTATTCAAACCTGTATCATGCTCTCAAACAAGCCGGGGTTATGGCTCTTATTAATAAAATGAGTTATTTAATGTTAAAAAGTATATATGTTTTCATTAATCTTATTTGTCTATATTCACAGGTTGTTGAACGAGTTGCAATACCACCTTCAGATCTAAGCCCTTCTCCTGGAGTTGAGTCTTTACTCAACCTTCTCAAAGAATTATTATCTGTTGCTCCAGTTTCAGAATCCCAACATTATTACTTGAATAAGGTAATAATTTAAATAGAATCCTAAGTTTACATACCGCAGTGTACTGAGCCACAGCTTCTGGCAGATCTTTCCTTATCAGATCCTCTCCCTAAGGGATTTGATTTGTTCTTTCTTCTGTCACTCCAATATCCTTCCCACCTTCAAATAACTTATGGTCTATCCAGTTCCTATAGAATTGTAAATAGATGTTCCTTTTTTTTTTTTTTTTTAATCAACATTCGTATGGATTAATACACTATTTGTACTTTTTAATTATTATTACTCTCTTTTTAAATTATTCTCTTAATTTATTGATATTAGAAGTGTTTTATTTTAAAGGCTTAAACGTTACTTCATAATAATTCTAATTTTATTTTAGTTTTTAATTGTTAGTTCTCTTCTTTCTATTCCTTTAATCCAAGGCTCTAAAAGCCTATCATTTACTGAAATATTATTCTGAACTGATATTTATAAGAAATAAATAATTTATTCTTCTTATTAAAAAAACATTTTTTAATAATTTACTTAGTTAAAATCATTAAGCTTGGTAAATTTTCAATTTGGTTGATAGAAAAAAATCTGGTTTATAAATAGTTGTAGTTTAACGTGCGGGTTATTATTTTGTCTCGCACATAAGCCTTTACATATACTGTTTGATTCCATAACTGTCTGCACTTCAGAAATTTATTTTATCAAGGTAGTACAAACGTGTTTAGAGATTCGGAAAAGTAATATTAAGTTATTAATTTTTTTCCCAATATTTTATCAAATATTTTTATGGCTCTTGTTTTGTAATGATACTGTCTGTAAATGCTTAATATCGATTTGACATTCATTCGATTCTACTTTAAAGTATTTTTGACTTTATATTTTTCAAATATGTACAAGTATAATTTAAGTTATTCTATTTGCAATTTCCAGATAGTGGCATCTGTTCTGGATCCTTTATTGCAAGCCGTTAATATCAGCGCTTCACGCCTTGCAACAACAGATATGGCTGTATATTTACTTAATTGCCTTCATTTAATTATATCTACGGTCTCTTTATATGAGTTTGTGGATGACAGAATCGAAAGACTGCAGGTACTATTATTATAGTTATTTATGTATCTATAATTTATGTTAATATGTAATTATATTACTATATTTTATTGAATGAAATATTCTCAGGTGATATTTATTCAGAATATAATGTATATGATTGTATGAAAGTTAATTATAATCATACCAGAAACTGTATTTTTTTATTCCACTCAAATTTTATGGTACTCAAAGATCATAAAAAAAAAAAAAAAAAGTTCTGCCAAAATACTTACTAATACATATATACTATTATACTTATTATTATATACCAATTGTTACGGCGGGTAGGGGTTCAAAAGGAACCTTTACTAGCCCTACCGTGAAAAGAAAATAAATGGTCGAATTTTGTATTTTTAAATAAGTAAACATGATAAACAGAACACAAAATATATAAGAATATACAAACTAGAAAAAAAATAAATTTTAGAACTATTACAAAATTAAATGAATTAGACAAAAAGAGAGAAAAAAAAGTCTTATTTCACCAGTGATTGGTGGGGCCCCGGTTGTGGTTGTTCTGAGTGGATGTTCTCGTTGAAGTAGATCGACAAAAGGACGTACGTCTGCCTGCCTTGTCCTCTTGGAGGATGAGTTGAAGTCCGCCCGCCGTGGCTAAGATGGCCAGAATACTGGTAACTACGAGTGCGTAGTGAGTAGATAAAGGAGACGATACGTGTGTGCGGTGAGACGTTAAGAAGTTGTCTGTCTATTTTTTAGTTTAAAAAACAAAAGAAAGAAGTTGTTTTGTTTTTGACGTTAATAAAAATCACATGTTTCAATAATTGATTTGTGAACCATATGTTGGCCGCAACATACCGCCCGCCTAAAATTTGTTAAAAATTTTAAATTGACACTGACGGGGTGAAGGAGAACTAGTTTGATCTCTGGTTTTCAACTATGCAGGTATGATCAGCAATTAGTGGTGCTTCACTAGTTCCAATGGTTGAAGTCCTTTAGCTGCAGAGTACAGTCCTGCAGTTTGCAATATCCAGTATTTGGAAAACGTGGTGAGACACGAATGCGTTCATGCGTTGAAGAAAGTGTTCTTACAAGTACAGGTGAACCTCTAAAGAAAAACGAGCTTCGCAGTTCCCGTCGGGTTATGACTTTGTAGCAGGATTCCAATAAGCTTCGTAGTAAAAGAGCACACCATTCCGCCTGCTTAAAATTTTAAAATTATCTAGTATCAGAGAAATTAGGTATTTAATACTACAGGAAATGTTGCCCAGAGAAAACCGCGCAAATTATAGAAAAGCGCGAGGGGTAAGAGAAGGTATGTAGAGGATATGTGAACAACAGACTTGAGTGGTTGGAATGGCGAAAGTGATGAAAGAAGGCGGATTAATTTTACGAGATCTCTGGTGCATGTAATAATTAATCTTATTGTGGGGCATCTGAGACGACAGCAGAAAATAAATAAAGATTGTAAGAAGCACACAGGAATATTATGGGGAACTTAATTCTAATGAACATTGCAACCCTTGCACAACCACTTTTGAAAATTATCGGCTTCCTACGTTCCCCTGGTTATGATGACCGAGTTGGGCGTTTGCAATGGCTGATAAGCAATGTGTTCACCACTTAACCGAAGAAAATATATGATTTTCCTTTTCAGCTGCAGGGCCTCTTCAAGAGTTACGTAGCGAACAGGAGGAAGGCGGTAATTCATTGAGTACCTCTTGGAGGTTAGGAGCGGCAGTGCATCATCTCGTGGACAATGAAGTTCTAACGCAATTTTGTTTGTATGGTGAGGATCTGATGCAGCTAGGCGTCTAGGTCTATTAGTTTTGAATTCAGAAACACTATTGAGGAGAAGTTTTTGATTACTGAGTAGGGACCTCTTGGAGTTGAGACGTAAAGAACCATTTCGGAGAAATGTAACTTCTAACAAAATATAGTTACAAAATATGGTTACATTTATTAAGATCAGATGAAGCTGAACGATCTGATCTCAAGGGATCAAGCTCATGAAGCTCAGAAGGACCAAGCGAACTGCCTGGAGACCTCAAAGAAGAGGATAAGTGCTGTGAGTGATTTTGCATGAAGGTGACATTGAAGGAAATGTCAGTAGTTTTATTAGTGTTTAGTGGAGTAGGCAGTTTAGATCTTGGGTTTTCAGGCTGAGGCAGGCGGGTAGGTTCAGGTTGACCACCAATTGGGGACCTCTTGGAGGTGCGCCGCAATTGTGAGGGAAATGGAAGACAATTATTTACTAGCGAAATGTCACTAGCATGACTAGAATCTGACGCAGCTAGGCGCTTAGATCCTGGAGTTTCGTCTTGGACAAAAATATTTTCTAATGAAATATCGTTAGATTTATTAGGATCAGGTGTAGCGGAACGATCTGACCTTTGTGATTCAGGCTCTTGGAGCCCAGTAGGACCATGAGGACTGCTAGGAGACCCCATAGAAGAGGGTAACTGTTGTGAGTGAGTTTGTATGGAGCTAACATCCAACGAAATGTCAATAAGTGCCTTTAAGGCTGCAGAGGCAAGAGAACCCACAGGAGTGGGGTTCATGTAATGTTCATAGATGGCAAGACCTTCATAATAATATTCCTGCACGGATTTAAAGAGGGAAAGATCTTCTTTTGTTGGAAAGAGGTCTGAAACATTTGATTCGGAGCACAGGTCTTTAAGGGAATCGTAGGTCTCGCAAAAGGAAGCGTAACAAGGTCTGAGTTCTGAGTACATACCTTTGAATAAGAATAATTTTTCAGGGTCTTTTGCAATACCTCGCCCTTGAGAAGTACATGTTTTAATCTGGGATAAATAGAAATTTAATTTCTCTTTAAGTTTTTCAAATTGAATTTTGATATCCTCTGGTATGTCCATTTTTATTTTAGAGGTGATTGAGCTGAATGAAAAAAGAAACTGAAAGATAATAAGTGAAGAGAGAGGACGAGAAAAACGAAATTACTTAATAGCAAGGAGCACCTTACAAAATTTTTTCTATAAAAAAAATATGAAATAAAATGTACAATAACAAAATTCGACAACCAGAGGACCATGAGAAAAATAAATAAGAAAATATCCGGCCCGGATGGGACCAAATGTTACTGCGGGTAGGGGTTCAAAAGGAACCTTTACTAGCCCAACCGTGAAAAGAAAAGAAATGGTCGAATTTTTTATTTTTGTATTTTTAAATAAGTAAACATAATAAAACAGGAGGAAGGCGGTAATTCATTGAGTACCTC
>NW_027112950.1:1870844-1880519 GCF_000696795.3 Halyomorpha halys | reverse complement strand
TATATATATACATACTAATTATATATACTTATAATTAAATAGATACTATCTGGTATGGTTTTCATTGCTCTCTTGTATGCTTGATATTAGAGACATTTTTTTCTGTATAACAGTTATTTTTTTCTATTAAAGTTGTGGCTTACCAAGCAAAGAACTGATACTTTAAAGTATCTAAATAATCTCTGATAAATGATTTTATCTTATTTATATATTTTTATCTATGTATGTTTAATTTTTAGGCTCAGTGTGATGCTCAGATTGATACATTGACTTCCGAACAAGCTAGTTTCTTTGTTGCTAATCTCAATCTTGGACCAATTTATACAATACTGCAAGATCATGGTAAAGCTGGTCCTTTATCCCAAATTCCTGGAATGCAGCCTACCTCTCTTCTTAATTTTATTGTGAGCATATATTAATTGATATAAATATTTTTTATTATTATGTTTTAGTTTTAGTTTTAATTATAGTTGATGAGCATTATAAACATTTATATACAGTAATTTTATATACAATTCTTTGAACAGAAGAAATTGTAGAAATTCTATGATGATAATTTTGTATTTGGTATCCTTTATAGGTTTCATTAATAATAATAATTATAAAGGCTTAGGAAACCCAAAGATTCGATCCTGATAGCACCAATCGCTGCCAATCTGCCTAGTGATGACCATCCAAACCCGAATTTATAAGATCTGTCTTGATACAATCCTCCCACCTATGTTCCTGTCTACCACTCAGAAGTTCTTTTCTGACATCCAGTGTTATTTACATTTTAGGGATCCCTTTCTTACTAAGCCCATCCTATTCGCAGCAGTGCTCTCACCTGAGTTAAATTGACCGGGTGCAGTTCCCCCTATTCGGTTTTGTATAGTTTTCTAAATTTTCCTGTTAACTCATCCTTTTTCAGTCTAAATATTTTATTTTCAAAAACCTTATTACACTCTTCCTGTCTTAGTATTCTTGCATTAGTAAAGAACATTGGGAAGAAGAACAGTTTTGTAAATTCTAACTTTAAGGTGTCTTGACAGAAGCTAAACAATTTCAAAACTGAAAAATAATAAACATTTCCCACTTTGAGCGTTGCCTTTATTTCCTTATTAATTTAAATTTTCCTTGTTACTTTAGACCCTAAATACTTAAGCCTCTCTATCTCTCTATAGCTAAAATGTATTTTCACCTTTAAATCACCAAAATTGTTACCATTTCTGCTGCTAACCATATATTTTGTTTTATATGTATTTATTTATTTAGATTAGGGAAATGGCTGATTAATTGTAAGGATGTATGGGCTATGGATGCAAAGAGGTTGCTAATACCTGCCAAGTGAAAGGGAAAACCATGCTTTGGTGAAGAACATACATAAATTGTAAATGTAGGAGAATAGCTAAATTGGAAGCTCTTATTTATCCCTCTGATACCAATGGTCCCTGTTTATAAAGCATAAAAAACGAAACAGCTAAATTACTTAAACTAAAAATTGAGAATATCTTTAAAAAAAATCATAGTGATAGAAAAAATTTACATCAATATAAGGACATGTACAAAAACATTTACGGATGATGTAAAAGTTATAAATTTGGACAATAAACAGGTTTAATAAATTTCAAATTCACTTTAATAATATTTTGAGTACTCAATATGAAGACAAGTCATCTCCTTTTGTATACCAGAGTGCTGAATTGCTAATAGAAGAATCTAGTGAAAAACAATTAAAATAGTCATTTGAAAATTAAAATATTATACATTAGCTGGAATCAACTATGACAAACAAATCCCTAAAATGCTAAGCAGTTCTGAACTGATAGATTAACTTCTGAGGGTTTTACTGAGCTATGGTTGAAGGATTGTAGAGAGAGAGCTTGGTAGAAAACAATGGCTGGGTTATGTATCAAACTTTTGGGTTCACTAAGTTATTACATTTTGAAATAATGTTCTCTAAATATCTATTTCTATAACTGAACCAATTAGTTTTGCACGTCCATTTCTTTAAAATTTTGGAAAATTGATATTATTGAGTATTTTTTAAATTTAATTTAATATAATTTTTTTTTTGTAGAGTAAATTTGATAACTTTACTTCGATGCCTGAGCTTCTTCTTCTTCCTCAAGTTACATGCCTCTTAAGTAGCAGCCATCGGGCCATTGTTCAAAAACGTTCAATCCAGGTCATTATTGCTATTTATACACAACTGTATAATGCGGTAAATGACCCTTATAATGGATATCCAGATACTATGAATTTAAAACCGCCAAAAGATGTTTCAGAAGTCCTTTTTGGTACAAAGGGTGGTTCTTAGACAAAGTAAAAATTATATTAAGATAATTGTGCTTTCCTTAAAAGTGTTTGATTCCAATTACCATTATATTTAATATATGTATATTTATTATATTGTTTATATAAATAAATATATTTTTATTGTTTACATATTATCTTCCTATTCATTTTTAATTGTAAGATAGAGATGGTTTTCATGTCACAATATGTTTGTCGACTACCATTAAACAAGTCCTATAAAGATTATTATGTGTTCTTAATGCGTAGTATTAATAAAACAAATATAGCATGATATTTCCACTTTATTTCTTTACTATGCCTTTTTTAAATGGAACTCTAAGAAGTCGGAAAATTCTATAGTCTGACTATATGTCAGTTCCACATTTGTGAGATTATCAAGATTGGACTGTCTAAGAATAAATCTAGTTTTTTTTTTGTTTGTTTATCATTCCTGAGACCTTAAGATTGATATTACTATTACTGTTTGCTAGAAATTTTATTTTTTTTTTTTGTTGTTTTCAATATTATTTACTCTACTTTCAATGAATTTCTGACAAGTAGACTCTTCTTCACTTCAGTTCCAACTGTCATCAGAGTCTCAGAAGAACAACAGGAAGTTCAAGTGTATTAATTTTTCATTTCTTCATAATTCATAATTTCTGTTTATTTACTTTATTGCCTTTTTAATTAATTTTTCTTTTTATTGGAAGTTTTTATTTAATTTTTCCTACTGTATAAAACTACAAAATTTGTCAAGAAAGGACATTCCAATCACCTCACTGTATTATACTAGAGGTACTTAGTCAGTACCTTAAGATGACCATATATTTATAATAGCCTTATGCAAACTGTATATAATTATTAATAAAAACAACTTAGGATAAAAAAAACAAAAACAGAAGGTTGACGTCCAATATACTGACTTATCCTTTCCTAGAAAACAAGTTAGATGAAGTTATCATTTCAGAGAAACTCTACAGGAAATCCAGAACAATGTTACTCAACTCTGTTTATTAGTGTTTTAATTATCACTTGTTAAAAACTCCTTGTTCAAAACTTTGAAGCTGTACTAGTACCTTTTTTAAAATATGTACGATTCTTACTTAATAAAGCTTTAGTTTAGAAGGTTCATTATCGGGCTTTATTTTAACAACATGAATATATTGGTAATGGAAGAACATTATTACTAAGAACTATGAATATAGTTACTTTGAGGGACAAATCGAGAGAATTTTAGGGAAAAAGAGGGGGACTATCAGAGAATTTGGAGTACTTATCTACAGGATTATACTAACTAATGGGTTATTCCTTTATAAAACTATTAAAAATTGATATTTGTATGCATAAACAAAGTAATTAAATCATTTTATTGAATTATCTACTAAGATCGAGTTCTCAGGAGGTGACCCAAGGTTCATTTTCTCCCTACCTAATTAATTATAATTGATCAATGTTACGAGTACTGGTACTAGCCCAATTTTTTTTTTCTTCATGGTTATTTTGGAAGGTAAAATTTCAATCTCTCTCCCTATAGATCCACCAATGGTTACTTTACCATTAGTATTTTTTCAGTTAAATAATATATACTGTTGCAATAAAATACTGCTACAGTGGGATTGGATGTTTGGAATACCAATGATAAGTGGCTGAATAATGTTTATTTAAAATATTTTCAACCTATGGCCCAATATATAAAAATGAAATATAAATAAAAGAGGATAAATGGGGATTATTTAAATAAAAAATTATTTGTGACGGCCATTATTTTTTAAACTTGGAATTGTGGATCTCCCATGGAAACAGGGGCGTAGATGGAGAGAAGTACAGGAGATAGGCTGCTTGAAGGGGGTACCCCTAGTTCCCAAAAAATAATTTATAATAATTAATTTTTGTTTTGTAGGCTACAATTATTTTATAGGTTTGAGTTGAACATTAATTATATAAATTGGTATTGATATATATAAACTGTCTATAAAAATCCCGAACTATTAATTTAGTGGAGCGATGTAGATTTAAAAAGTTAATTAAGGTAACCTGGCAACACTGCAAAATCACTAATCGCACGCATCGAGGCGCGAAAAGTTAACTATTGCTTGAGGATATTATAATCTAATTGCGTTGCTTTAGATTCAAAAAACAAATGATACTTATCCTGTTAGTGACACTGTTTTGTGTAGTTTCAAGTGCTAACTGTATACCATTATTTTTAGCTTATTTTATCCAGGCAACAGTAAGTAATTTCATATTATATATAAATAAAAGGGTTATGGTCAAAATTTTCTTAATTATAAGTTATTAATGACTTGGACTTCATAGGAATAAAAACCAATTTTTTCTGTTGGGTACTTAATTTTGAAGTGAAACTTCCTTACTGACGATTTAAAACTAAGGAAAAAACTTATTAGAGCAAATTGATTTCGTGACTGGATACAACGAAAGTGATGAAGGAGGGAGAGGTGCAACTCTGATCAATTCTAGCAGGAAAATTTTATATTGTAATAGGAGATTCAAAGGTTAGAGGAACTAGCAATCCTGGCAGTGCTTGGCCGATTGAGTGGGCTCCTGTCCTCATACTCTCCTATTGCAGTATACAATATTTTCCTGTTAAAATTGACAAGGAAATGGCTGTTCTATTCTAATTATTATTCTGGAACTAATATTTTCCACTTTCAGCTGTAAGAGGGAATGCATGATTATTATAAATAAAATTTAAATACCAGAAGTTTCGCTGTTGTCGGCCAGCTCCAAGACTGCCTCAATTTTTTTTTATATTCAAGCTACCCATCATTTGATTTTAGAACATATTTTGGTTAAAATACCACAAATTTAAGTTATGGAGTTCGGAAAGGTAATATTGTAATTATAAATTACAAGTAATTGTAATTGTAAAGGTAATATTGGAATTTCTCACCGCTGGAGCTTGTTTTAACAAGCTCCAGCGGTGGGACATTCCTAAGTTAAGAATTCCTATTCTGAAGCACTGCTGTATTTTTTAGCTCGAAACGCTCGCTCAGAGATACACAAACTCCCAACGAGTCCGTTTTAGTAGAGGTCTGGCCATTGTGTTAACAGCGTGCATTCTATATAGGTGAGTTAGGAAGTCCCTAACTCACTCACCTATGAAGCTTGTCTTGTAATCTAGTACCATTTATTAGACCAAAAAAGGAATATTTATTTTACTTTTGCGGATTTCTTTTGATCTACTCTCAAAAACAAAAGTTTTTGTTGAAGAACCATATCGATTTCATTTGACAGTCGATCTCAAGATATAAAGTAAAGATTTTTTTGGGATGATTTTTTTTTTTTTTTTCTCAATCATCAAGGTCCCATTCAATGAAACGGTTACATATGTACCATTTCGATCGAAATTGATTAACTCAAACCACGCACTCCTTTGATTTTTGAAAAAGACGATACACGTCATATTAGTTCTGGAGCCGTAGATCTTTGATTTTATTTCGCAAATAAGCATTTTTTGTTTCTTTTTAGGTCGTTTAAAAAACTATTTAAATTAAAATGTCCTCTTCGTAATTAAAAATATGTGTTTTAAAAGAAGTGGAATATATCTACATTGGTAAAAGAAGGACCACTGTCCTTGTACACCCAATTTTGTGTTTATGCCATTTGTTAATTCGAAAACGTGGGAGTAATAAATATAATTAAGGCCAATGACCTAATCTTACTAGATTTCAAGTTGGAAACTTTTACAAAGGGCCAATGTCTAATCCAAAACAAATAAAACGAAAAACGGCCAGTATTTCTGAAGCAGCATATTTTCAAAACGAATAAAATGGACATCGGCTCTTCTTTTACCAATACAAGTTACAGCTATCATTCTCGGGAAAGAGTATTGTTTTGAATCAAATCAATCACAGATGGCGTTCATTTTTAAAATAATAATCATGTGAATATTACGAACCACGAACGGTCATAGGTTCAGTACTTTGTAAGGTAGCGCTGTTTTTAGAAGAACGGTTATACAACCATCAGATTTTTCCCTGATTAAGGGTACTGACTTTATGAGGCTGAATGGACCCCAAGAGGGCTTCAGAACCCATTTTTAAAAGTTGTAATTATTTCATTTGTTTCCTTACGGAATTTATAGCAATATTGAGTTGGTACTGTGTCAGTTTCTGGAAGATTTGACCCTTTATACCAGTGGTTGTCGCGGCTCTCTAGGGAGGTCTAAACTAGTGGTTCCTAAAGCTTTTCGCTGCACCTCCAAAAGCATTTCGCGGCACCCTTGTCGGGCTAAAAAAACGTTTTCAGCACAATTATTCTTGAGCGGTTGAATATGTAGCAAAATAAATGGTGTAATGCACCATATTATATATTTGCTATTTTAGTTTTAATTTTTTTGTTTATATTTTTAGAAAGTAACATATGTTTGGGATAACCCAGTTTGCAAATTACTGTCCCAAGCGTATGCCAAGGGTGCTGCTAGTGGATGCAACTTTCTCAAAAATTTTACAAAAAAAACAAAAAACATTTCTGTAATTGACAATTTTATTTTCTAAAAATTTTTTTTAGCTCAACAAGGATGCCAAAAAAAAAATGTTTATCCTAAGAAAGGTTCCGCGGATAAAACGTGTGGCAACTGTTGCTTTAGACCATATAATTTAGGAGTAGGGAGCTGGACAACAAGTACAACTTATAACCGATATATATTAAGTGTGGGTTATAAAAAACAAAAAATTTAAATAATAATAAATGCCCGGCTTTGGTCATCGACAATATTGACAATCAGTATTGCCTATCGCAGATGTTGGTAGCATCGCTTGGCCTATTCACTCATGTCAGAAAATTAAAGAAATTTAATTTTCATTTGTACTGCTCTTTTTTCAATTTTCATTTCCGCAGAGATCTCGTTCCTTGCACAACTTCTCATGTTTTAATTTTTAAACTGAGGATGCGTTGGATTTCATAGAAATGATTTTTCTCTATATTGTTCTATTGATTTCAATATTTCTCCTCTCTAGCACTCCATTAACCCGCGGTATCTTAAATCAATTTAGCTTAGAAGCACGCAAAGGCAATCGCAGCGTGACAACAGGATTAAATTCACTTGAGCCTGCGGGAGGGCGGTATTCTGTCATCCTACCTCTATAAGCTAGAGGTGTCTTCACGTAGTAATAGATGTAATTTGACATAATTCATACCAGGCCAATTCTCAACTTTCCTCCTACTTTAGCTCTAATTGGGCAAGCCGTTTCGGATGTATCAAGGAAAATATGTTTGCACACAAGTAAGTGAAAGTAATCGATGGAAGTTGATGAAATTGATATGGAACCATCTAGGCACCAAGCCATACAATCCTTAGTAACGGACAATCGGTTGTAGTAAATGTGATTGTTTACAGACAGGAACGGGACAAAATTTATTGACAAATTGGGAACATTGTATATATGAAAATACAATTTTTTTTTTTCACTTTATATGAATTTAAAGGTTCCTCATATCTTCTGTACGAATGTGCAGTATACAAAACAAACCATCGTTTTATGCATGGTATTAATAGTCTTGATTTTAAAAGTTGTGTCGATAAAAGCATTTTCTCTAACTATACAATGTTATACATATTTTCATAATTATGTTGGGAATTGAGGTCCAACATAATGAAGGAAATGAGAGATCATAAAAAAGATTTTTTTCTTGCTTATATCTTGCAAAGAGAGCTTTTAGGATAAGATGATCTGATATTAAAATATGGAAGAGCAAATTACTAACAATTAATGTCCTTATGGATTCTGAGAAGCGTACAAGCTAGCTTTAATTTGAGTGCTAAGAGATATCTGTACGTATTTATGATTCCTGAGATATAGTTTTTCCAAAAGTAAACTCAATAGCTATTGATTTTTCGTTATGAATTTTGTTTTTTAAAAAACTGCATCTAATAAACTATTGAACGTAAATAGCTCTATAGGGCTCGCATTCAAACAAATATACTGTACTTTAAATGTTCTCTTAGGTAGTTTTAAAGATATGGAGCTCAGAATGAACAATAAATTTATTTAAATAAATATGGTTTTGTTTATTTATGTTGTTGTTTGCTGACCACACCCCCCGACAAACTTCTCCAATAATTAATAAATTTATTTTAGCGTTTTGAAATGAAACTATACTTGACAGCCTCATCAATTTTGACTAGTAATTATACATAGTTTTTATTAAAGTAATCAATTGGAGTGAAATAACCGACATTTTCCTCCGGGCTCTTGTGCTATAAGGATGTGTGAATGATATTATGGTGAAGGAATTTTCAGGTATTCAAAGAGGCCGCTTCCTTTATGCGTACCCTTGTATCCTGTTTTTTCTATAAATGTTCATATTTTTTAAATTTAAATTTATGGATTTTATGAGTGGTCAGCTCTTTGAAAGGGTAGAACTTTACAGAAATCCCTAGCTAACAATTTAAAATATATAACCTAAAGCCTGATAATCTTGCGGCCATATTTAAAATTTTAGATTAACCTTTGATAATGGACAATGTAATCATAAACGTGAGAAATAAGTGAAATAGTTGGTGTAAAAGTGTCAAGATGTCATTTTAAATAGTTCCTATTGTATATAGTATTTAAAGATTAAATTCTCTGTGAATTTATTAAATATTAAAAATATTTAATTAAAAATAAATATTTTTTCTCCACACTTCATTGAATAGAAATGAATCCAAGCAAGACTTAAAAAGTGCATAGTAACAAACTGAAAATAACAAAGATGAAGTGTTAATTACGATTCTATTTGCCCTTAAAACCTGTTTATCATATGATACACATGATTGATTTTAAATTATTAGTAATGTCATAAAATATTACAATATACTTAACAATTTGAAACGCTATAAAAAATGTGTTTTAACTATTTTCCAAAAATCTTTATTTTCACAGGTATTTAAAAACAAATAATTTTCTAGTATTTTTAATATAGAATTAGTTTACTTTAAAAAAAACTGCAATTTATAGTAAATATTTTGACGATTTCCAAAATTTGTCGTAAAAACATTTTTGTCCATCTTAAGATCGTGATTATTACCTCAACATGAATTGACACCTCAAAAGCGTAAAATAATTAGAAATTTTAATCTAAAATACTTTTTGAACTCCTATTATTGCGTGAAAACCACAAATTGTACCAAAAAGAAAATGATAGAAATGAATTGTAGGTAATTTTCTCATCATGGGCAGCTGCTCTCCTCCCCCACCTAGAAGTGAAAACATTATTAATTTAACTATTTTTTTTCCAGAAAATACTAATTTTAATAACTAATAAAGCACTGCGACAACTATATATAATGTTCTTAAAATTTTGATTTCATTCTACTTTTCCATGCTATGTTACAACCTGATTGAATATGGCTTGATCTCCCCCCTCTCCCTGACTGACTATTACATATAATAT
>NW_027112950.1:1865344-1870708 GCF_000696795.3 Halyomorpha halys | reverse complement strand
ATTTTCATACATTTTGCGTTAAACTCTTCCTTCGCAAATTTTATGTTTAAAAAAAGGAAACAATTTTTTTTATGATTTCTTTTATTTACTAGAAAATTTATTTGACATCTTCAGATTCGTGTTTAATATCTCAAAAAACAACGTACGTTTCTAAAAATAATTAAAGCTGAACTTTCGAATTTAAACGACAATTAGATTGACTAGATAGCTAGGAACATTGACTGTATCTAAATTCCTGATCCATTAGTATTTTTGGATATTTACCTCCACGAGATATTATCTAGTATGTGTACAAAATACTAAAAACATGGGATTTAAGTTCGAATGAAAAGTGAGTGTGTGTTGACAGGAGGTATCACTTCCAATTTCTGAGCCATTCCCTCGCTCTCCCCTTCCTCACTCCCTCACTTCCCACAACAAACATTCATAAATAAGCTTTACATACTTTATCTGTAAATTAATTAAACAAGCTTTATCTAGTGCTGTGTTTACTCCATGGGCCCACTGAATCCGTACCGAGTTAAAATTTTTGTTTTTCAAACTGTTTGTTACATTTCAAATGTGTGTTTATTTAAATAATCATTTAAACGAGTAGTTTGTTTATGTTGGGGAGCGCGTGTAGCCCCGGGGTAAGGTGCGTGGCAACTAACTCCAAGGATCCGAGTTCGAATCCAGCTGAGCAGAAATTTTTTTTTCTGTTACACTGTAGTCGTGAGTCAACTCCTGTGGGTTCTGGAGCTCTCCTGGGGTCCACCAAGCCTCTCAAATTGGGTACCCTTAATTGAGTAAAAATCTGGCGGTCGAGTCACCTCCTTGCACAACCGTTGGTCTAGCAAAGTACTTCCTTACAAAGTATTGGACCCCTGACCCTTCATGGGTTGTAGCGGTACATATTTAATTTTAATTTTGTTTATGTCTCTTGATAACCCATAATTGTTTAGAAAATAAATTCTCAAATCTGAGGAGGACGAGGGAGAGGAGGAATATCTTGAATTGAAAAGGGTTCCCACTTTGTTTAAGAAGGTCTTGCAAACATTCTCAACAAATTGGCAAGACATAGTATGTATTAATTAGTATCATCTATGTATTAGTACTAAATGTAATATATGGTATGAATCTTCTATACGCTACTATTGCGTACTTCAGAACTTGATTCTTGACAGCTGAGATCTGAATTATTATTTGGGATCATATAAGGGTTTTTACACGCCCTTTGCAAGTTTTGGGCTCTACATCCTCCCAAAACACTCCAATCCATATAAAGTCTATGTTCATCATCAGTATCATTTGTTGTCTTCTTTTGTGGGTGTTGGATACTTCATTGAAAATACAATGAATCATCCCAGCCTTCTAGTCCCTACCAACTGCCGAGTTAAGAATGACGACATGAATTTAGTGAAATCCATGTTTAGAATACAGATTAGAATCCATGTTTAGTAACAAGGAAAAATAAATTAAAGGTCTCGTCTTCTTTATCTACTTCATTTATAAACATGGCTTCAAATCATCTGATTTTAAAGATTGTATTAGGAAAAAATATAGCTTTTCAATTAAAATTCGACGAATATTTCACAACCAAAAAGATATAACTTTTAGTGCAACTATAGGTTATACTTAAAAAAAAAAAGTTATAAGTACTAATAATAATTTGAAAATTTATATTCAAAGGTTAATTAAAAGGTTTGGTGACTACCGTGAAATTGTGTTTATTTTATCGGGAATATTATCATTATAATATTGAATATTATATTTTACCAAAACTAAAATATACTACATCTTATATCTAACTAATACTAAGATATGTTTTACGAAAAATGTGTGCTGGTATTCATTGTTATTTTACTAGTATTTATTACTTAATTTCATTCATATGGATTCAAACTTTGTATTATTAATACCAGTTAGAGTTATAGCTGGAAAAAGGGCGTGGTTAGGGAGCCCTACTGGTTTACCTGATTCTGAGGAACATTCTATTCGTCCTTCGAGATCACTACTTTATTTTATCTTTTCACCACATAATCTGAAACTGAATCATTACATTATTTAGCTCAACGCCGATTTTTTATATAACCTAACTCATTAATATACGCTGACGCACAGACAAAAATGTTATAAATGCATTTATATTTAGAAATAGTTAAAAAAAAAAAAAGAATTTTTTTCAAAGTTGTGAAATTCCTTGCAACTGTTTAACTGATTATGAGCCATTATTTAAAAAATATATATATTTTTTCTTATTCTGTAATAGATTATTTCCTAAGCTAATTCAAGGATTAAAATTAATATTAATATTATTTTTTTGATGTTTCAAAGGAATCAAATAATTTTATCTATACGTGTCACCAGTTGCTGATGGTTGAGCTTTAAATAGGAACATCGAGGAACAAGGAGGGGAGGAAGGATGGTTGCCATGGCTACGGGCGGCTGGGTGTGGCCCCTCGCCGATATTCCAGGGCAACCTCACTCTTCACCCTCGACTCGTTAATTGCTAGGGGCTAAGTTCGTCACTGTGTCTGCTCTCACTGCCTCTATTTGCAGATGTGTACCCTATGCAGTTAGAGTAATAAAAGAACCAATAAATGAATATATTAAACCTGAACACAAATTTAATCATAATAATGAAGGCCTAACGAAACCGAAGGTTCGATACCGATGCCTCGAACATCTCTCTAGTGATCCTTTTCCAAACCCAAATCAACTATATCAGTTTTGACTCAATCCTCTCACCTACGCTTCGGTCTACCCCTGGGAGGTTTACCTTTCGGATCTGTGTTTATTAGCATTGTTGGGTACTATGCCCTACAACCTTACACGCCCATCTTATTTCCGCAGTGCTATAAAATTAAGTATATTTATCGGGTGCAGTTCTCCCAATTCAGCGTTGTATTATCTTCTGAATTCTCCGGTTAAATCCTTTTTGGGTCCGAATATTTTACACAATACTTTACTTCTGAAGCCTTAAAGCACTATTTTTTACTTGGTATAAGAAACCACGTTTCACATCTGTAAAAAAAAGGATGAAAATAAATAGGTTTGTAAATTCTAACTTTTAAGTTTCTGGACGGAAAGTACGAGCTAAGCAATTTCGAAATAAAAAAATAACATGTATTTCAATTTATGAGAATAACCTCGCCTTTGGTTCCTCATCTATTTATTTTTTTTCTAGCTACCGTAAACCCCAGATACTTAAACATATTTACCTGCTCAAATGTATTTTCTTCTATATCCACATCACCGTAATTTTTGCCGTTTCTGTTCCGTACCATATATTTTGTTTTATCCGTGTTTATTGCAAGGAAATTTTTAAATGATTGTTTAGATTTTTTGATTCATATACACTGAAAATAAGTGGTGGGTTTTCATTTTATTTTGTTTACACTGATTTCTACTTCAGTGTCTAATATTTTTTCCTAATACGTACATGGAAATTTAACTGGCCTGTTGGTAATAATACTCGTAGTTATAAACCTTAAAACAGATATATAACAAAACCCTTTTCATCACAAAGGACGGAACGTACTATTCGCCGCAGTTCTTTTCCACGCCCTATTCAGTAATATCTACTAAAGTGTAGATAAACTAAATCTGACATAGTAAAGAGTGACTTCATTCTATACAAGACAGATGTCTAGATCTCTCAACCAATAACAAACTTCTAATTTGTGAGCAGTTGTCTAATGAACCGTTGGCAACTGGCAAATGTTCAAACATCAAACGTATCCAATCCTTTTCTAAAGTTATAGATATAGTCCGATATTATGTTGCTAACAAAACTCTATATTCTTACCTCCATATCCCTTATTTCCTTCTTCTTATCCGTACAATCCACCTCGTATGATGTTGTGGTGGTGTCCTCGAGATATTCTCTAAAATTGAGTAGAAAATTGGAGTTTTGGGAGATGGCCAGATCCTCCACTCTTGTCCTGGCTTTGTAGCTCTAACTCAACCTCTTATTTAACTGGTTTATGGTTAAAAGGAGCCATTCTTGAGAACACCTACTACATCTTTGGGACTAAAATCAACAGAAACAATTTCTTTTTTTTTTTGGGTGGGTGTTGTAACTTTAGGCTCGGATATTTTATTAGGTAATAAAATGCATTTATATAATTTTAAGAATTTAAATTATGATGAAAACCTTAGAATCATTAAATTTCGTAGTGTACTAAAGAAGTTAAGTTTTTCGTTGCTCCCAGAGGCCACCAGTGTATTCAGAAATACCAAAAGATATTGAGGAAGCTAAACATCTTTTGGACTCTTCTGCTTGTTCAGGCTCAGTATTTTCCGAAAACGGGTTTGTCAAATTTTGCCCATAGTTGAAGATTTGTTGGATACAGTTCTATCTTACTTTATTTATAATCTTAACACTTTCTTGAGATTGGTTAGTATTTTTTAAATAAATAAAATTTTATCCATTTTAGTCTCAAAACATTTTTATTCTATTTATAAGTCTAACGTTTCGGCCATCCTCAGGGATAATCTGTTACAAAGAGTTCTTATTACACATATGATCTTTAACAATTCCAAACGAATAACAATTGTTAAAGCCACCTCAAATCGACTATGTCTTTTTGTTGGAAGGCTTTAAAAATGAACAAAAAACAAACTGGCTCGGATTAAACATTTATTTGGTTTAATTTAAACATGGTAAAATAAAAAACTAAAAACTAACATAAATAAAACATATAAGCAAAAATAAAAAGGCCTTTCAGATAAAAATAAAATTAGATAAATAAATTAAGAAAACAAAAGATACAAATTTACAAACAATATAAATATGTAAAATAAATACTGCTCGACGAAACGTTTGCTCCACTCCGAAAGATCCGAGGAAGAGTGCGCAGCTCTTGTTTCTGAATAAATCGCTGCAATGGTTCACAGTTGGTGTAGTGGCTCATTGATGGTACGAATATCCAACAGTCGTATTGTATTAGGTGAGCCGACAAAATGAATGCAGACAGGGCTGGTTACACACGTTCCTTAGGTTCAGGGGTTGGCCACTAATTACTTAATTAATTGGCACTCATATTAAAATCGAAACACAGAAGTGGTCTGGTTCCGAACTGTTATGACGACGAATACACTGAAAAAATCTCAAATAAAATAATATGAACCAAACGCAGACAGGGCTGCTAATGATGCTACCAGGGCCACTAATTAGCCGGAACTGCTATATTAATAAAGTGGAAACACAGAAAAGGTCTGGTTCCGAACTGTATTGACTCACTAACTCACTAAAAATGTCCAAACTATTAAATTATAAGGGCAGACAGGGGTGCTTAGACCCTACCAGGGCCACTAATTAGCCGGAACTGCTCGAAAAAACTAAGATGGTCGGTCCGTTGCTAGGTGACGCTTCTTAGCAAC
>NW_027112950.1:1864006-1865261 GCF_000696795.3 Halyomorpha halys | reverse complement strand
TACAAACAAATATAATTACACATTTTTCTTTTCAAATAACTAAATCTAAATAAAACAATAAAAATAAATGTAACTAAATTAAATATTAATAAAACTATATAACTAAAACTAAATACTAAAAATACTATTTACAATTATTTACAACGTAATTATATTATGGCGTTAACAACAATATTATTTATAAATAAAAAATAATAATTTCCTGGATACACCTACGTTTTGGACAACGCCCTGCTCCACCGGTTTTTTTCTTAAACGACTAATTATTAGTCTTCAAATATAGGGAATATGGTACTGTACAGGAAAATGATAATTTCCAAAAAAAGAAACCAGAAAAGGAAATGAAGAAATGAAAAAAAAAATGTGGAAGTGGTGAGGAAGCTATACTAACTCATATATTTGATAGACCTTTTATAAATTTTATTATTTTCTATTATTATTTTTTTATGTATGCGCACTTTTATATCAATATTGCTTATTGGCCAATATTGTGGCATATTTTTATATTTGTTAGTAAACAAGTTTTAAATTTAAAAAAATAGCCGAAGTAGTGCGGACCTCATACACATAGATCGAATCCTCTAATGGACCCGTGATTAATTAGTGGAATAAAAACTATTTATGAAAATAAATACTATTAGTGCATTCGTAAATAACATTAAATTTCGAGAAAGCTAAAAAACGTATTCACCTCGCTCCTGATCTTTTGTTGTAAGTTTAAAAAAGAAGAATGAAGGACACATTTAATTGCATAAGATCATTATGCAAGATACCGAGAGCATTGTTTTATTTAAGTAATTCCGGTTGACTCTATGAACTTTTCTTTCATCTAACGCTAGCTGTATCTCTTTTATAAAGATTCTGCAATTTAGAAAAAAAAAAACGGAATACTCAATTACATTCAGTTGGGAAGAACTAGTGGTTGTGATGGCTGTATGGATTTGGGAACCAATTAACCTTCAAGCTTTGTTAGGGTTGCGAGGGTAATTGGTCAGCCTTAACAGATCTAATTACCTTTTAGCCTCCTGTGAACCCCGAGCCTAGGGAGGGATCGGAATACAGGGCACAACACTCTAAAGAGCCTCAGGTGTTTTGAGATGAAACATTCTATTTGTACTATAGTTATTTGATAAGGTTGAAATTATATTTAAAGGTTAATGGCTGAGAGCTATTGTCAGAACCACTCTCTACATCTTTGTAGTAAAACCAATGAAACCAAAAATTGTATATATGTATGTATAGTTGACCGTAAAAA
>NW_027112950.1:1853561-1862675 GCF_000696795.3 Halyomorpha halys | reverse complement strand
TTAATTAAGTTTAATATATGGCTGTATGTATGCGAGATACAGTTTTTATCAATTTTGTGGGTAACTGGAAGGAGTTCAAGATGGATATAAATGGATTCTGAGATGAGTCTCTTTTGGTAATTAGGAACAGTGGCTAAAATAGTGGTATGGTCAAAATCAACGTTGGAAAATAAATAGTTGTAAACTATTTTTATTTCTCCTTTGACCGCAACCCTGACCATCTCCCTATAAACCAAAAATTGTTTCAGTTGGGTTTCGCATCTTTACGTTGAGATGTTTTCTGCTTATCGGGAGCCCCCCTCCGTGGACTATTCAGCGTCATGAAGGTGGTACTCTTAATTGGGTTTCTGGCAGTCGAGCGTGATTCTGACCAAATCACCTCCTTGCACAACTGTTGGCTTAGTAACAGTACAGCTTTACAAAGTTGTGGATCCCTGACCTTTCATGGGTTGTGGTACGGATTTAATTGTTTAATATTAAATCATAATAGAATAAATTATATAAAATTAAGGTGAAAATAAAATAAATATATCTGATACACATTTGCAACTATATATAACTTTTACATTCAGTCTCGAGAACTCTGAAACATGCTTTGCCGCCTTTATGTGGGGGGGGGGGGGAGCAAGCAGGACCTTCAAGAGTTCCTAGTACTTCCCTCCCAGACGTGTCACTAAAATAGAATGACGACGAAGCGATAGATATGCTTTGTTAGGTAATAAAATCCATTCATGTAATGATACGAATCTATGATGAAAACATTAGAATCATTAAATTTTGTATTATGCAAAGTTAGGTTTTGAATTCACCAGCGCACCTCTAATAAATGGAGACCTAGCATTAATCATGTAATTGAGTTATATTTTATAGTTAATTAGGAAATATTTTTTTTATTTTTTAAGTTGGATACTGATTGTGTAAGTATTTTATTCACCTGAAGTAGAATTTTTTCTTACTATGGGGCGAAGGAAGAACTTGTCACGGAACCCGAAACACCGTTTCACACGAGTATACTTTTTTATGTGCTTTGGTTTTGTATTAATTTGGTATGCGGGCATACCATATCATCATAATGATTTTGAATGTCCAATAGAAGTTTGTTAAGGTAAATTGATCGATGAAGGCAGTTGTTTCTTGATAGGTCCAATACATGGGATCTAATAGAACCCCTACTCGGTCTGGCGGAATGAGAGTGAAACCAAAAATCTGGTGCTTTCCGTCCATTATAACTTTTACTCATCATCCTTACGGTACCAAGTTTTGTGTAAATTGGTATACTCATATTGAAGTTATCGATATTTTAGTGATTTTCTAAAACAATTCTAAAGTCCAGGGAAGTTGAAATTTATGAACTAAACATTTTTACTTTTTTAGGAAGAGTTATGAGACTTACACACTTTACCATTTACACCTACCTCTTTACCATTTTATAACTATTTTTAATAAGCAGTCCACTATAAATTATTAGTCTAGTCTATACTTAAAACTTTAGAACACCTGGTTGTATTTATTAGTAACTAGTTTCTAGTCCACCTACATGTTCCTCATATTATTATTATTTTTTTTTTACAAACTTTATAAATGCAACAATTGTTTTGAATTTTTTTTTTTTATGTTCTGTCAATTCTACAATGTTTGTATCTTGTTTTTTCATTTAGCCCTGACGAAGCTCCACTAAGTGGGGCGAATCATTGGTTAATGATAGTTTTCTTTTACTATTTCGATACCCTTATTGACCGCCACTAGTCCACTATATTCTTTCAGCATTTTTATTTTTCTATTGCTATAAAAATTATTATAGCTAATAATAATAAAATAAAGTTTGTTGGGATGGGAATAACGAATATGTACTTTGTTCCTGGCAAGAATAGAACAATTTACTAAAGATAACAAAGCTGAATGTGATCGATAGAGATGGGCGGTCTCGGCCCTTTACAATTCGAACTCCGATTTATATTTATCCTTATTTCTCTTTTATGAACGACTAAAACTAATTCTTTACTATTTTGAATTTATCCAATCAAATTAAAATAAAACTGAAGATATTTTAGAGTAAGTTTTTTTAAATTGGGCACATAAGCTCTGTTAAACTATTTGAATTAGGATAAGATCTAACTGATATTAAATATTGCTTGATTGTACATTGATATACTGAGTTAAATCAAAATCGTTGGTGCCGTTTCTGATATAATCGAAAAAAAATGTGAAACATCGACTATATAAAGTGGCACTTCCGGTCAGTGAACTTTATCGAAAGTTGCTGTCACTTTCCAGATAATATCCTTAAATGTGTAATTTCAGTTTTTATGCTAGGCTGTTCACAGACGCACATACACACAATAACATAAACAGAGCATTTTGAGAGACTTATTGGACTCAAAACGTGCAATTCCTTCGAAAACTCTGAATACGAAATTTTTCATGAGCGCAATAATTTCATATCCAGATAATTGAAAGTAAAAAAAAAGAACGTTCAAATTGATCTTATTAAGTTAAGACCGATTACCGAGAGAATTCTGAGATCCGATCATTCAAAATTTGAAGTGGATGGGTTGCTCCGAGTGTTTTGTTCATATCGTTCTTTTCGATTTATTCTTCAAGCGATTGTCAAATATTGGCCAAACAAGCCTCCTGTTTGTTACTAATCGAAAGAGACTGATGTTTGCTGACAGCGATTGTGGTATGGGCATCGAACCTTCGAGTTACTTTAGCCTTTGGAGATGAATTATTTTGGTTTTTGAATAATGATGCGGACCCTGCAGGGATCCCTTAACTGCAAAACTCACCTCTTCCGTTTCAGGAAATTTTATAGTAAACATGAAAAACCTGTAATTTCAATAAAACAAGAATTTTATATTTGCATATTTTTTTTGTTGTAATTTGTAACATTTACTACAAACTATAAAATAAGTGGAAAATGTGAGTATTACAGTGAGACCCTCCATATCACGTTTTGTGATAGAGCATGTTCTTCATGTATGTTTGTTTACTATTTGTAAACAATACTGTTTAGTATTGCACCTACTTTTTTTCCGGTTGTCTTTGGTGACCTTGTAGATCTTTGGCTGCCCAAACTAACTTTCTCCAGGCCTGGTAGTCTTGGGCTACTGTTTTTCAGTTTGCTGCATGCAGCTCATTCGCATCTTCGTTGATTCTGTCTATCTATCTGGTATGGTCTCCCACGTGTTTTCGTGCCAACTAGAGTGGCATTAATTGTTGTGTAGAAGCATCCTCATTGATTGCTTCGAGCCACATGCCTTCAGATGTATCATATATAATATAATAATAGTATTTATTCCACCGAAATTGTTGCGGTTTCCGCTGCTAAAATGAGAAAGAGTACAAAACATAATATTTATTTATATATTAATCTTCGTTTCATTAAACAAAAAACATGGGAACGCATTACAGCAAACAATTGCTGTACTAACAAAATTAAATTCAATCACATTGCAAATAGTAATAAATCATATTTTTTAAGATTAATTAAAACAAAATAATCTAATAAATAATTTTTTTTTTTCAAGGAATGCTAATCCCAATCACAAGGTAGATTTAAGTATAATTTCATGATTCATCTATTTCAGTAAACTTTCTCTGAAGCCAGTATATTATATAGTATGAATGGTATGGAATATTAATTAATGGAATTATAAAAATGCTTTTTAAAACATTTTGATAATATTCAAATATGTTTGTTTATTCAAATTACTAGGGTGTAATAAATATATTAAAATATAATAGCGATATTGAATATTTCATCATTGCTATACTTCTTCATTATCTGAGCATGTTCAGAGTCGAATGAAGTGAGCCTGTTGTTTTGAGGAGGAAATGACCACAAAGAGGGGACTTATTGCTATTACGTGCAGAGAAAAGCATCGATTTTCTAGCAAGGGTCGATATAGGCAGGACAAGAAGGCGCCTCGGTTGAATGTACCATATCGATGTTCCACTAGCTCATTCCTTCTATTACTCCTTAGGGTAATATTGTGAATGACGATTTAAAGGGACAAAATACCCTAAGGGATTCATCTACTTTCATTTTTTATCTTCTTTCAATTATAATCGAATTGTATTTAAATACCTATATTTCCTAGTTTAGGGCATTAAAACATTGGTAAAGGCTGCATAGTTTCCGCGAATGTATTATTATTAGTTAAAGCATTTATATTATGAATTATGTATTCGTTTATGTGCTTTATAGAGCTGTTAAGTTTCTACCAGAGTAATCGGACAGTTATTTAATTACAGTTTAACCTGCGAAATCACCATTTCTGTTTCCACTAATACTGGATATCACAATGTCTATATACGTTTTCAACAGAAAATATATTATTCGAATGTTTGCAAAATCGGATGAACCTTATTAAAAATGATATGGGGAGTAAACCAATCGAAATGGAAATTCGGGGTCAACTGTATGTCGCGTTTTATATTCCATCAGAATGGAGAAAACTCCTGACACTACCTGGCGCCATCTGGTATAACTCCCCAGTGAATGTAACGGATTAAAAATTGCTGCGGGTCAAAAATAAATAAAGAAGAAAAATATATTTTTAATTTTATTCCCATCAATTTTACGGTGCAAATGGAGATGTTATAATATATAATATTCACAATAAATCATATAAAATATATCTTTAACATATTTATTGAAAAGGAACACTTAAGAATTTAGATTCTTAAAAAATTAGAAAACATTTGGTTAGTAAAAGATCAGCTGTTAAAAAAAATTAAAAAGGCCAATAAGAATTTGGACTAATGAAGTTTTAGGGTCGATTTATCTTCGTTTAGTGTGGATTCTTATCAATGACAGTTAAACAGGTTTTAATTGGCTATTGTCCAATGCTTTCATTATATTGAACACTAAGCAACTAAAATACTTATTAGTATTTTCATAAAAAGTACACCTGAACCTCCTTCCAATGAACTTTAAATTCAGTCATATTTTTCATCAATGGGTTGTCAGTTACCAATTTACGGAGATGAGCTTTTTCGAAATTTGCAATTCAATTATTTACAATATACAATATTTTTTCTTTTACATCCTCAGTAACACTGAGTAATGGTTTAATTTGTTAAAATTATATGACTTCATTTATAAGTGGAAAAAGTATAAATAAAAATTAAAAAACAATTCTTGTATGAATTTATTTAAAACGTGACAAAAAAAAAAAAAAAAAATGAGTTCACCAACAATATTTGTACTATACATATTTCTACTATTAATCAAATTAGTTTTACATAATCAAATGATTTATTCAATAGATATTATGTATTTCTAATTCCAAAAAAGTACATTATGAACACTTTCATAGGAATTGAATTACCACACATCGAAACTGTTTAAAAATTTCTACTTTCGATTTCCATGGCTATTACAATAACTCACCTATATATCGGGTAGTCAAAAATGTTTTTTTACACATGTACACTGTTATTTGAATACAAAAATGTTATTGGCTCTTGAGTTTGTTCTTATTATGTTTTCTTTCTCTTCTATTATCTATCTGTGACTTTGGTGCCAAATCTAAAAAAAAAATCGAAGAGTGGTCTTTGAAAAGGATGGATTGATTTACTGTCTATTTTTGAAATTCACCAAACAAGAAGGCTTTCTAGATCTTATCTAAGTAACTTGCTTATTTGTTTAAGTGACGTCCACTCATATTTTGAAAGATTTTTTTTTTAATTTAGTTTTTAATATTAGTATAATAATTATTACATTACTTTGGGATCCACCCTTATATAATTCATTTTTTTCCCTACATATTACATATGAGCTATGTTTTACACTTTGGTTGATCTTTGTTGATGATTTTTATAGCAATGTATGTTTAGGTCACTTATGTATTTATCTAACTTTTTTTTTTTTGTGTGTGTGTAATTTCCTATTTCATTTATTTAAGGGTTTAAAGAGTTAGAACAAGATTGAAAGAAATTTGTAGGTATATGTATTCTTGCACGGTGTCTGCATTTAATTCTGAATGCATCTTATTCTTGTTGACTTTTTTTATTAAAATGTGGGAGCATTTTGTAGATTATTTCTATTTTTAAATTAATGTGCTGGTTGAAGAACAGTTTATAGTCTAATGTGACTCTTAAATATTTGACATAAGGGATAGGAACATCATTTAAAGCTATGTTCACAGTCGTCTTTCTTTTTAGGCAGTGTTTAGATGTAATTACCATTTTATAAAGTACTCAGGTTTTTTTTTTATCTCTTAATTTATTTTATTCTTTAGTGATTTGGATATTTGTAAAATGACGAGTATAACACTGTATCATCCGCAAAGAGGGTTATCTCAACATTTTTGATTTTCGGATAGTCATTTATGAAAAAAATTAAATAATATTGGACCTTAGCAGGATCTTTGTGGAAGACTGGAAATGATATGGTATTTTGAAAGAATAGCATACTTTATTATACTGGAAGTTATTTATTTTTGCTGACATGGTTTAAAATGGACTTTTCATCACTCACTGGTCGATCTTATATATAATAATTCACAACCGAATAATCGTATGGCAAACCAAGAACTAAATACATATTATTTCATGAATATATACTGACATATTCATATGATAATACTAAGCAAAATAGTGTTTTAAAATAATACGCCGCGATGAAGTCCGCCCTGTTGACTGTAAGGAGGAAGGAGACTTATGGCGCCTACTTTCATCGTCTCGTTTAATTAATTGTTCTGATAAAGCGGCCGAATTCCAGGCTTCAGTGGTTCAACTCTTCTCATCTGTTTAAATATGTGAGGGATTTAAATGTATAAACGCGATTAGACATGGATTACAATCTCAATTCATCATTATTACGATTATTCAACAAATTAAGCGATAGAATTTTACTATTTAGTAACGTATGAATTATAATTCATACTGATATATATATATATGATGAGGTATGATATATCTTATCTGAATAAATTATAGTTGACGTGTTGAGGAGGACTTCAAAGGAATAGAGCGACTTTGTTTCATACTATTTTTAGAACTAGTGAACTTAGTTTTCATGAAAGAGACCTAGAACATCATCCTGGTTTGAATATATAATGTACCTTATTTTAAAAAATTCATTGATGAGAACAATTTTGAAATTGATAAAACAATTAAATTCTTTACTGATTGGAAAATAAACTTTTAATACAGTCAAAATAAGTTTTTTCCAAGTAGTTCCAAAAATGTCTGGTTGTGTAACCAACCTCGGATAAAGTCCCACCAATGTCTTGTCCCGAAATAAGTATGAAGAAAATATTGTAAATGATTGCATCGAGAATAAAGAAAAGGATATGGAGTGATGGGATCAGCAGCTACAATGGCCTAAAGACCGCGGCCTGGCACAAATATATACAAGATATATATATAAGATAGAAATAAATTGAAAGCACACAACAGGGCTGCTGAAAAAACACACAAAACAGGGCAAAGGCAAGGGTTAAAATGTCTGCAGCAAAATTTTGGGAAAACTTAGGTAAGGAAATATGATACAGATAGGGAGAAAACACAAGACATTCTGGACCATAGTTAAATTCTTAGGGGTAAAAATGGAAAAGATTACAATAAATTTTCATAACTATATTGCGGATAATAATTGAATTACCCTCGTAATAATTACAGATCAAGGCGCCTATCTTTTTTAATTTATAAAGTATACAGCAGAATCTTGGAGCAGAGATTAAGGAGATGGATTGATAATTATTACAATATATAGGGATTTATCAAGCGGTGTTTAGGCTAAAATGACACCTTCATGGGTTTTATATCAGGCCACCAACTAAAAAAGTTGGTCTCATGTAGGATGTTTGGGGAAAGAAAAGTTAAATGCTCTGTTGAGATGGTAACATGACCGTTGGCTGGCCAAGAATTACACTTAATGTATGTATTGAAAAGCTATCATATTGATATTGAACAAGATTTAACGTACGCATGTGTGGAACAAGATTAATGAAGAAAGAGGGTCAGCTCAGCTGAAAGGGATTGAGAGCTATGGAAGAAGGAGTTATTTGTATCTTAAATGATAAAATCATAATTACGTCTCTTAACTACTAGTCGCATTATCTCAATGAAACAGGATGAGTTGATAAATAAGCTGATCTTATTTTGTAATAGGTGTTTTATGGATCATGAATGAAGTATTTTTTTTTTCATCCCCATTTGGATTTATTTATTATTATTCTTTTTGTTCATTGGTACTTGAAGTCGCTCGAGGAGCGTTGAAGGAGCAGACTCCGTATTTACGACCTTGGACCCCTGGGCTGGGTCGGAATGTGAAAAATGCCTTGTTGGCAGCTGATCCCCATAGCCCATCTCTCGGCTATTAAACAGGCTATGTATAATAGTCATTCGTCGGTTCTAATCATTTCGCCACTGGATTAGCTTCTTAAATGTACAATGAACCTAATGATGAAAATAAAATACTAATTTATCTTTCATGATTTCTATTCGATAAGAATAACTATTATTATTTATTTAGCTCTTTTTTTCTCCTTGATTCATTATTATGAGTATACATAATACTCCATTATTCTCATGGATTCTATTCAGTATTATGTCTAGTGATTAGTGACAGTGTAATTATTTCTAAAATTATATTAAATAATGAAAGGACGAGGAGCGATATGTACTTTCATTATTTCATCCAGAAGAATGATGCACGACTCAAAAATGCACTATTTGTGCACAATCAACTTAAAAATGCTATTTCTTGCAGGTTTCCCCCTGTAATATATCAACTTTGCAAAAAAACAAAAAAAAAAAAAGACATCCAGCACTTAAGGTAGCATTTCTCCCTGATTTTTGCTAAGGGATCAAATGAAAATGGATTTAATTTTGTAATAGAGGAGTATAAGACCATAAAAACTGCGAAAAATGGCGTTTGAGATTCCAAATCATACTTCTCCATCACCATCTCTACTCACATTCAAATTTACAACCCTCTAACTGGCTGTAAAAGTCTATTTACAAAAATATTGGACATAACGAACTTTTTATTGATATTCATTCAACCTTGATATCCAAAGGAAGCCAAGCCACTCAACGCTCCCAAGTGCTGAGTGGGAAATATATATATATATAAGTTAAGTATTGGCGAAAGCAAAATGT
>NW_027112950.1:1828585-1852332 GCF_000696795.3 Halyomorpha halys | reverse complement strand
TCATTGAGCGGTGCATCTGCGGTAGGTGTCTCTTTTTGTCTGCCTTTTGGTGGATGTCTGTCATACTTTGTGCGTTGACAAACTTCGCAGTTTCCTACAACTTCTGTGATAGTCTTCTTCATCCCCCACCAAAAGTATCTTCTCATCAAAGCTTGCAGGGTCTCCGAGATTCCGCGATGATTGGTTTTACTCTGTTGATACGCGACAGTCACTTCTCTCTGGCGTTCGTCTTCCTGAACGGTTTCCACTATTCGATCAGGCGCCTCCCGCAAGTCTCAGACTGATATACCTGCGCCTAACCTCTGAGCTACGGACGGCCTCAGTTGTATTTTAAACAGTTTTATTTTATTATCTTTGTATAAAATTAGACCAGGTGGTGTTTTATTATTTTTTTTTGTACTGAGTTGTACTGTGGTTATTGTTTTTTCTTATCTTTTGTGCTCTAAGGGTTTTTTTTTTATTTCTCATGTTATCTTTTATTTGTTATTTTAATTACTTGGCCAACCCCCCTGTATACCTCTAATCTATTAAAGGTGTAAATAATAAAATAATTCAAGCAGAAAGAAATTTTCTCAACTCCGTTGTGGTTTATCTTTTTCAACACGTTTTAGTTACGTTTAAATGAAGTTGCGATTACATTAATGTAGAATATATTGTAAATGATTTGTTTTCATACTCTTCATTAAAATAAATTAGTACATCATTCTATATAATGCATGAAATGAATATATATTGTGAATGAATCTTTAGTTGCGAAGATAATTAGACAAAAACGATTTATCAAAACAGCGGGAGCTAGAAGACATCGTACGCCTGCTGTGATAAGGTCTCTACTGTTTACTGTTTCTTGACAGGTAAACAAGGAACCATGACTGAACATTCCACTCACGAATGACTAATTATCATATCATCTCTTCAAGGTGAGATTAAAATAAATATTTAAGGGACTTCTCAAGGTAGTGAGTGGCCTCATTGTTCTTAACCGGCATCGCGATGAAGATGGCGCTCTTCGCTATTATTGATAGATAGTATTGCTTGTTTTATTTTCGTATGCATTTTTTCGTTAAAATTTTTTTAAACTGTTTGTAGTTACATGGCAGACATGTCACGTATTACATTTGGCAAATGGCGGAAAGGAAGAAAAAAGTAAAAAGATTCCCAAAATGCACTCTCTCACCAATTTAATTCTCATGCAAAATTTCAACCTTCTATCATATAAATTGCAAAATCTATCATATATATGGGCAAAAACTTATGAGAAAAAATTATGAGAGTCGGAACATGAAGTTACCTTCTCCGAAAGACGTACCTTTAAGGTATTAATCTTATTTTAACTTAGTTTAATTCACATTTAAATTTCCAATCATCAAGCTCAATTTGAATAGCAAAGATACTCAGGCCTTTTGTAAACCGAGAAACACCATGTTGACTAAAAATCACCTCCTGTCTTCTAATTTTGTATTTTTCCTGCCTAGAAAAAACTCTCTATACAGAATTATAACTCACTGATCTTAAGGGGACCCCTGGTATATATGTATGTGTAAAATAACTATTTTTTTAGTTTTTATTGTTCTGCTTTGAAAAAATTTATATATATATTTTTTGTATAAAAAAGAATTTTCTAGTTATTAAATACTAAAATATACCGAATACAAATCGAGATTAATAAATAGAAACATTACGTACGATGTATTCTACATATGTCATAATTATTCACTAACATTTTGTAATAATACTGATCAAGAGTGGAACAGAGAATGGTAATTCGGTTTTTTTTTTTTTTTTCAGACCCTAACTGTTCCGTTCAGCAAGTATTCCGTCTGTTTTACATTTATTATCTTATGATTTATAATGTTCTTAATTGTCTCTTATGTGTTTATGAGATTAGATAAGCACGAATTTAAATTTAGTACATTTTTTATTAATAATTTTTACTATGTATGGAATATATAGGTCTCTGAGTACAAAACATGGTCGTAAAATGGTTAGTATGAGTCTGTGTCTGTGTGTTAACAGCCTAGATCAAAAACGAAAAGTTGTATGAGACTCAAATTACATATTTATGTGAGGGATGTGACAGCAACATTTTCGATGAAATTGGCTGACCGGATATGCCACTTTATAGAATTGATCATTCACTTTCATTTTTTTATTTTCTCACACATGACTCCAACTATTTTGATAAAATGCGGAATGTCAAGGTACAATTGAATGGTCTTATCCTCATTGGAGGGCTTAAACGCGTATTTTTCTAAAAAAAAAAAAAAAGTAACTTTAATTTTATTCATTTAGAAAAAATAAACAGTTTCCATTGTAAAAAAAAAAAAAAAATGCATCTGATTCGGACAGGAAGAACCGAGATCACCCCAAGTTTCTAGATTGTATTGCAGCTTCGTTATCTTTGTTAAACAGTTGTATTTTTGGTAGGAACAAAACAGAACAAACTCTAAAATGCGAAGTTTGATAGAAATTCTTTGTTCATAATTTTCGCTTTCTCTTTTATTAAGATTTTATTTTAATTACAAAAATAGCAATATCTTCAACATGAGCGCACTGATTCACACAAAACTTGGTGGTTAGTAAAAGTTTTGTGAGGCGTGCACCGCCCCAAAAGTTTTGTTATTGAGGTATTACTGTATTGTTTTTTTGTTTTTTCCCGATCCCTCTAAAACAGAATTAAAACAATAAATTAGTGGATGCTTTATGTTAGAAAAAATAAATCATGTATTACCTTTTTTCCACCTGTGGTATTTTAAGGTTACTTGCAATACTTATCTGTCTATTGGGAATTGTCCATTCTGTATGGTTCTAGTAAAAAAGAATCCGGAGGTGAGGGGCCTCCTTAATGTATTGTTGTTGATCCACACTCGGGTTTAAATATTTTTGTTGATCCGGACTACGTTTTAGATATTTTTGTTGATCCGCACTAAGTTTTAGATACTGCTCAGATGTTCCAAAATAGGTGTTTTCGCTCTCTTCACAGAATTTCAGATACTCTGAGATACATAAACATATTTAGTAGAAACTCTCGAATCTCCAAAACCATAAACGAATGTAAAGTAAGAAAAGGGGAAAGACGAAAAAAAAAGTGTAAAATTATAATTTGGTTCTTGTTTGAATGCTTCTGAACGAAAACATTTTGCTTTCGATTAGGTTACAATAACACAGTGCTATAATTAGGACTATAACACAGATCTCGATAACTTGCATAGCTGTGTATTTTAGTAATAATGAAGGCCCAATTGGCGAAACGTTAAGTGGTTAATTATTTTAAGGCTTTTATTTTGAAATCATTCAATAATAGTCGATTGGTAAAGTGATATTGTTGTTCATCCAGAAAGGCTATTGATAAAAGTTAAAAAACAATGATTACAAAAGTAATCATCGGGATGTATATTTTATTATCTACAAAAAAATTTTTATACGTTCCAAATTTTTTGACTGACTTTAAGAAATTCAACATGAAAAATAGAATATACAGGAGCGAATAAAACTATTTAATTTTTATTTAACCGTATCAATCAGGTTTTAGATTGACTAGTTATTGATCGTTCATTTTGAAGTTCTGACGATTTGAGCTTCTGTAATATCTCAGGCCGGTTATACCTTCCTGAAAGAATATATAATGGGTGAAATATATATTTTCTCATCTTTATCATAAAATTGTTTGGGTTTTAATTTGGATACATTTATTAATTTACGAGAAATTTTACAGCTATTGGCTAGATTTAATAATATGTTTTCAGCAAAGATTTATAACCCTAACATTATACTTTATAAAGCCAAACATTCTCAGTATTAAGTTTTGATTATCTGTCGTTCAGGTAACGACCCTATTATTGTATCTATTAATGGATCACATTCTTTATACACGAGCCAAGCCACGTAATGATTTAAGAGAGAAAAATAGTTATAAAGGTTAATACAGAAAAAAAAACACGATAAAACTATGTATGTACTGATTCTTTTTCACAAAAAAAAAAATAAGAAGAAGAAAATCAGACCAGCACTTATATTTGAATAAACATTTAATTAATTGATTAGGATAATAAATTAATTAATTTGTTTAGATTAATAAAAAATAAATCTGTATCTCTACAACCCTTGAAGGGTCAGAATTGCAGTACTTTGTAAGGAAGTACTGCTACTAGACCAACCATTGTGCAATTAACTGATTTAGTCATAATCACGCTTGAATGCCAGATTTTTCCCCAATTAAGGGTACCCACTTTATGAGGCTTGGTGGACCTCGGAGGGCTCCCGAGCCGACAGGGTTGAATCACCACTGCAATAACAGAATAAATAATTATCTGTCACAATCGTCTTCCAACCCGGGTCCTAGGAGTTATTAGTATAGTGCCTTACCACTGAGCCACGTTGCTCCGCAATCTAAATTAATGAATGTAAATAATTTTCATAGGTGTACTTTTCTATTTTTCGTACTATTTATATCAAATATTTGATGTTATAATATTCTATTTTAATATGGTTGTTTCTTGTTTGTACTTAGCCCTGAATAAGGCCTGAAATTCAGGCCGAAACGTTGGCATAATGAAATAAGTACCACTTCGTATTGTTCTCTCCTGACCCCACCTCTTCTTCAGTATTTAATTTAATTAATTTAAAGTCGCATTTCAAATAATCATTTCATTATTTATTGATTCGTTAATACATAATGTACGAAATTTAGTTTCGAATCATAGTTAAGTATAGTATTATGTGATGCTACTTGGTTTTCGATAGCTGCTACAGTATGTTTTAGACGAACCAGATTTCACGCGCAAATAATAGATTGATTAATTATACTTAGACTCGTATGTAACACTTTTGTAATGAACTGTGGTAAGAATTATGATAACGATAGAAGGCCCCTAAGAATTATGAATGTTCTAGAGGTAGGGAAGAGACAAGGACTGTCATCGCAAAAGGCGCATTCCCTCGCCTAATAAATTAAACAATAGTCCAGCGGGCAGCGTTGCATCCCAACACAAATAGTACTGCGCGCATATCTCTCTCTCTTCTCTACTCCTCACCTTATCAAACATATTACTTTACATCTTTAAGATACAAACATTCATTTTTATGTTTATACGTACAAGAAACGATAAAACTGTTACATTCACAATTTTGTGGGCTATTTTGTCATGTTTAAAAAAAAAATGAGATATCTTAAAAAATGGTAGCGTATATATTATATTTTGTAACACAAGAAGTTTTTATTTATCTTTACAGAAACTAAAATAGAAATGAATTATTTGACATCGAAGTCACGAGTAATAGGTATACATTTGTCAAAAACGAAATGAAGCATTTTCCCACTTTTCACGTTATAATCATTATTAATTCTTAATCTAATCAATTCATTGCATAAATATTTACTTAAAAAATATTTATAGTTCATTCCTCTTTTCAACATATTTTTTTTTTTTACGGTGTTATATGTATATTTTACATTCTACTACTAGACATTTTTTATAAAAATAAATAACTGAGTCATAATAAACCGCATGCCTGGCATAAACAAATAAAATCGAATACGGGACGTAGTTTCAGAAAAATTAAAACATACTTTAACTTCTCCTTAGAAATGAAAATAAAAGAAAACCTAAACAAACAAAATATATATATAAAAAAAAAAATTTTTGTAGAAGTATCACATGATTTGGCGAATCAAAAATTCTGGTAAGTTCCTCATGTAAATGAGAAAATTTTTAATACAAATATTAAACGCTTGTTAACTTTTTAAAGATAAAATAAATTAATGATTTCAAGTAGCTTGTTGTTTGTAACCTGTAGTTGTTCAGAAAACGATGTGTAGGGAACTAATCTTAAAGTTCCTGAGGGCCTCTAACCAAGTCAATACCTAATTAAACTAGTCATAATCTACAAAAGTTTCAAGAATAACGTGCTGTTAATTTTCGTGGAGGATTAAATGAATGAGATGAGCTGAATATTGAATTAGATAAAGGATTTGGAATAATGATTAGAGATTTTTATGTATAGATAGATAATCAACCCACTCATCAATTTTCCAAACAAATACTCTATTCATTACTTTATTTTCACAAACTTTCATAGTTTGTTCTTTCCCTAATGTGGGAGACGTTTTGAATTTGCAAAGAACTCTAGCAAGTGTAATTAATTGTCTTATAAATTATCGCTTTCATAAATAATAGTAAAATAAGTGAACCCTGTTTTCAATGTCTTAATTATCTCTTGAATTTTGTTGTTTTTTTTTTTCAGTTAAATTTAATTATATTAACTTTTTGCAGGTCTAGTAAGATTTTCTAGGGTTTTGAAAATTTAGCCGTTTAAAATAAAATGAACACCAAGTATGATGATCACAGTAGGAAATTGGATGAATAACTGTTAAAGTGAAAAAGTGACATTTTCGACTTTTATATTACCATAATTTATGCCTGAGAAGTATCTGAACCAGAGTGAGGGCTGCATATTAATTAAGCCATTAGAGTAGCACATAAATAGATAAAATTAACAGTAATAAAAATATCGAGAATTCGTAATTTTTTTTATCAAATTTTTTTTTAAAACTCTTTTATTTTGAAGATAACCTTTGGAAGTTCTTTTACATTATTTATTCCCTATTTTAATTATAAAAATAATAAAAGCTTAGTGAACCTGGAGGTTTGATAGCACCAATTGCTGTCTGCATTCATCTGTCCAGTGATATCCGTCTAAACCCAAATCGACAAGATCATTCTGGTGGCATCCTTCCGCTAACCCTCAATATTTTATTTATAAAACTACAAATACTTAAGACTCAAAAGATGAATGAAAAAATGTAGTTGTTCTAGATATTCATTTTCGAGTTCTTTCAAGTAAAGAAAAATTGGTCATTATTTTCTTTTAGAAAAGGATTCAATATTTACCTAGACTATATAAGAGATACAGTAGATGTCAATAAAAAGTAAATACTGAAGTATTTAGGGTGCACCCTCCCGGAAGTTTATTTTATTGGAGAAAATCCTCAAATTTTTGATCATTTTTCATTTGGAAATCAATATCTTTAAAACTACCTACTGTTCTAAAAACACTTGATAAAATATTATTTAAAGAAGCGTAAATTTGCTGAATCTTATTAGAGCTGTTTATATTCGATAGTTCTCGAGAAAATTTTTTTTCCAAAAGTAACAAAAGAAAATTTTTATGAATTTATTTTGGCAAATATCATTGAAACTACTGGTCCTACGAAGAGGAACGTTACCGACTACTTTTAGTACATTCAACTAGCTTTAATTTGGTTGTTAATATACATCTGTGCGTTTAATTCTTTCTGAAGTATAGTTTTTCATAAACCCTAAGTTTTTTTTCGAACTACAAGAAAACAACATTTTGCTAATTTATTTTCCTGCATTTGATGAAACTAAGACTCCAGTCCTCAGGTAAGAGCTGATATGTGTATATCGTTCTTAGGAGTAATAGTTTCCGTGATATTTGTCAAAATAAATTCACAAAATATCCCTTTTTCGTTATTAGGGAAAAAATTTTGCTTTTTGTAAAATAAACTGAATTTAAGGAACTATTGAACAAAAACAGCTCTATCAGGGCTAATATTTTAGCAAATTTACTCTCAGTAAATGACGTTATATTAATTTTTTTTTGCTGTTGGTGATTATAACCATCGATATGGGCCTCCGATTGAAAAATTAATTTTTTAAAACATTCCTCATTTTTTATTCCAATTATGGCTGCCAGAGTCATCAATTTTGACTAGAATTATTTATACTTTTAATTAAAGTAATCAAAAAGTGAGACCAAATAAATAATTTCCATTCCTCCTCCCTCTTGGATTCTTGGACTTTATTAACTTCAATGTTTATTAACTTTTTAGGGATGCGTTGCCTCGTTGGAAGTCCTATAGTCGTTAGTTCATTCTTCTTCGATTCAAATATATTACGCATTACTTTATTCTCTAAAACCTTAAAGTCTTTGTACCTCTCTTAATGTAAGATGTCAAGTTTCGTGTTCGTGATGAACAATCGGAAAGACAATAGTTTTGTAAGTATATCCAATTTAAACTTTTACGTTGTACCTAATTTTAACTTAAATAAATTTCCTGGAAGACCCTCTTGACCTCTCCTCTTAGAATATGCCAGAAAATTGAAGTTACAAGTAATCCATCTTAACTGCCCCAATTAGAGTGTCTAAGGGCGTCAAACCAAACTTTCATGACCTTTCTCCCATTAAAATATTCGTGGTAATGACTTTCTTCTTCTCTGAGCAAAAAACATTTCTTTCTATCCTATTCTCAATATTTTGGTTTTAAATTTATTTTAAAAATATTTTACTCTCTCTTTTACTTTAGGTGATGTTTGTTAACTAAACAATTATATTTGGAAAATGTTTTTCATTTTTCAGGTCCGAGGGGTAGACCAAAACGTAGATTGGAGGATTGTATTAAAACTGATTTAGTAGAATTTGGTTTCGATGGACGTCACTGGAGGGATGAATGATTGATGGTATCGGCATCGAACCTTTGGGTTCGTTAGGCGTTAATTGTTTGTTAATTTTTTTTTGCATATTTTATTAGAAACTTGACAGTTTGAAGTTTTAAAAAAAACACTTATTCATTTATAAGTGGAAAAAGTAAAAAAAAAAAAAAAAAAATCTTGTATGGATTTTTTAAAAGTGTGATAAAAAAAAAAATTTAACGAACAAAATTATTATACATATTTCTACCATTAATGAAATTAGTTTTACATAATTAAGTGATTTTATAATTCCATCAAAATACATGGTAATGTAACACTTTCTTAGTAATTAGATTACTCGATATCGAAACTGTAAACATTTTCCACTTTCCATTTTCACAGTGATTACAATAACTTGTCATCCGCCTATGGATCGGGAAGTTAAAAATGTCATTTATTCACTTTTATTTGAAAACAAAAATGTTATTGCCTGTTAACTAACTTTTTTTATGCCAGTTACTGGAGTGTTCGGAGTACTGAAGTTCGGATTACCGGGATCACACTGTATTTTATTATTGTTTATTCCGGTAATAGAGTATTTTAATTCTAATAATAGTATTTTGAATTAATATCTTTACCATTATTCTATCATAAATTGAAACATGTCTTTTTACAAATTATTGATACTTTTATTTTCTCATAAGAGTTATAAAATTTAATCTTAACATTTTCCTGTTATGGCTCAGATCTAAAATTAGGAATAGGATCATTACTGTTGGAACAGATATGGCAGAGATAGGAGGGTCTAATTGATGATCGTATCCCTCAAACTGTTCATACCATCCCTCCCCTTCTGGATTATTTATTGGCTTAAGATAGTGTCACTAGAAGAAATAATTTAACCTATAAATATTAGTAACTCAATAGTAGGCTTCCTATGAAGGACAAATCGGTGTAAATATTCTTCTGACAGAAATTTGTTGAGAGTATGGGAACCTGATAGGGAATGATGGCTGTTTTCTGGATGACTTAACGCTAAGCAGATAAGCAGCTGAGCATGTTGAGCGACAATAGTCGAGAATCAGGAACACCTTACAATGTTGGGGCCCCCTTGGGCTCTTCCAGTCAAATGAGAGCTCTAATAAAGAATGAAATTACAAGAACAGTATTCCATTATATTTATGATCTTGTGATTGCCAAGCAAGTGAATATATTTTCAAATAAAATACTTTCAAACTATCATGGGCAAAATCCTTGAGAAACTCGTCTTAAAACGCCTGTACCCTATCCTTGATTCCAACCACATAATCCCAGATCACCAGTTTGGATTCCGAACATCCCACTCCATTATCCAGCAATGCCATCGTGTGGTTGATGTCTCGTCTTCATTGGAGCGCACAATGTACTGCTCGGGAGTCTTTCTTGATGTAGAACAGGATTTTGATCGAGTCTGGCACCCAGGACTGCTATGCAAGATTCGTAAATTCCTACCCCCTACATACTTCCTCATTATCCGTTCTTATCTCTCCGACAGATTATTTCAAATAACAACAGCGCTTATACATCCCTATTCCGCCAGTCTGCTGGTCTACGTCAGGGTAGTATCCTTGGTCCTATCCTCTATACAGTTTTCACAGCAGACATCCCAACCCATCCTAACACTATCCTCACCATGCATGCCGATGACACATGTCTATTATCAATGAACATTGATCCTTACATTGTATCCCAAACCCTCCAATCCTGTGGGATGTGTCACCACCCTTGAAGAATGGTGTCAAAACTGGAGGATTAAAATTAATTCCAATAAATCCCACCAAATCACCCTTCGTCGTAAACCCACGACTTCTTACCCTACAATATCCTTTAATAATACCCCTCTTATTTCTGTCGAACAGATCCGTTAATTAGGACTACATCAACAAACGACTGACATGGAATCCTCATGCAAGACTAAAAAGACCAGAAACTGCTCATCGATTCCGACTGTTACAACATTTATTAGACAAGCGGTCTAAATACTTTGTCACAAATCAAGTAATCTATCAGGACCTAAATGTTCCATATGTTGCCGATTTGGCCAGAACCAGCTTCTCAACCACCCAAATCCACTTGTTTCTAACCTGGCTTCTCCTTCATTACCTAATAATCCTTCTTTTTCCTACTACTGGCTGTGCTAAGGAGAAATGAAGATGCACATAATGATTGACATGATTTCCCATATGAAATTATGAGGTTTTAAAGTGCATGAATATGGGACCGTGGTCCCGAAACGTTGTACAATGGTAGAAATAAATATTTCATTCAAAATGGAAGTCATTAACCTCAACAAATTTTTTAAATAAATTAAGTTAAATAATAGAATAATGATTATATTTTGCTACACCTAACTATTTCTTTTGCTTTATGTTGTATCATGAATAAAAATGTATTTATGTTGCAATCATAGTTAATATAAGATAAATCAATGATGTTTAAAGTTTATCAGTAGATTAAAATATTTTGATTGATTAATGTGCTTAAGATTAAAATTCATAGGAGATGAAATAACTGTATTCTGTCATTGGGAAACCCAATCTGTTTGTGGCGGATTCTTGCTACAGATACTGAAAAGATCCATTACTCATTTATATAGTTCAGGAAAATAAATATTTTGCTGTTATTTTTGCTAACGCTTTGAAATACTGATACCATGAAAGCCTTTTTATTTGTGAATTTTCGATTTATAAGCGAATGTTTGGTATTTGCTACAGTAAAGCAGTTATTAATTAATCGTCAACTTCGACTATGAAGTTTCGAGATTGATGTTCGGTCCATCATAATTAGAGTGTCTTTTCCCATTAATTTTTTATTGTTTTTTCCATAGGAGAGGGTCTGGAGGGAGGGTTTAAGTACATAATTTTCACGGTATACAAGCCAATGATTTCCTCGCTAATCTCTAAGGAAGGTTTATAGGTCACTTAATCTCATTTAATGTTCGAAGAGTATGTCTAGGGTTTTATTCTCAATGTATTAATTTTCCCATATAAAATTAATATAACAGTTAGTTGGTTTACTGTTTTAATATAACGGTTTAAGTAATTAGTAAGTATATTAACTTGATGCTTTAATATATTCAATGAAAATTATTCTTTACAGGAATATCTAATAATAGTATCAATGGAAAATGCAACACTACCTAGTCGGACGCAACAGTTAAAAAGTCGTATCAATAGTGACATGGAAATATCAGAAATATAAGAAAATTTAGGTCCTCTGAAATTGGTGAATTTATGATCTTAAAAATAATATTATTTAATCTGAGTCTGCTGTTGGATTTCCGATATAGGAAGACAACTTTATGGTATGCTTAAAATACTTTGTTTGGTTCGATGTAATCAAATTTCAAGCGTCCTGATTTTACACTTAAAAATTAATTTTTTTATTTGAGTAAGCTAGTGGATTGTTGGAGTATTAAAAAGGCTGACAAAGGCATGTCTTCCCTATATACTATATCACTGTTTGTTTGAATAGTGGCGTATCTAACAAAAAAAGTTTTGGTTTTATTTTGAAATAGAAGTGTTCTAAAGTTTATTACCGTTTACTGGGATTTCGTCTTCCGCTGTGGTCTCTATAGAACTATCCCAAACCTAGTAGGGTCATCAAAAACTAACCACAATCTATCTGTAGAATACTTGTTTAGCGATTTGTTTTCTTAAAGTGAAAACTTCTAGTGTAACTAAAATTTATAAGTTAAAGTGTACTAAAATGTATTAATAAATCAGTGTCAGGTGGTATTTTCCATATGGTTTGAATTTTTTAGTTCATTGATGGTCTATTTATGACGTAATAGATGTTATGAAAGATGGCAGCATGCAATAAGCTTTTTTTGGCGCCCTTCTTGAATTTTAACTTCAAAAAAGGACTAAAAAAAAGAAAAAAAAGATAATCTTGAGCTCTATATCTTTACACTACGAACTTAGAGAATATTATTTAAAGTAATATAAATTTGCTAAAACATTAATAGCTATTTACGTCCAAGATATAACTTTTTAAGTTGGTACATTTCAATGTTTAAAATAGAAAAATCTGTGGTTACTGAATTTATTTTGAGAAAACTATATCTCAAAAACCATTCGACATACAGATTTTATTTTCACTCAAATGAAAAAAAAAATTTTTTTAATCATCGAAAGATTCAATACTCTATTGTGTCCTGCACTCAAATTAATTAATTTTTATTTTCTGACCTCCTTTATTGAAAATATATATTTAACAATATTAAAATATACCTGAGTATATAACATATAACTGGTGCCCTTCCTTTGCCATATGGCATTATAAGGGGGCACTCAAATTAAAGCTATTTTAATGTACTATAAAGTAGTTTATGACGTTTATCTTTATGGGAGTTTCATAATATTCGACAAAATCTTGATTTCTATTTGTTCTTGTTTTTAGTTTGTCGAATATCATGAAAACTACTACTCCTACGAAGATAAACATATTAATCTACTTTATAGTACATTAAACTAGCTTTATTATGAGTGCTAATAGACATCTGTACGTAAAATTCTATATTTAAGCCCTTTTAAACTATTTCAAAAAGATTATGACCTAGCTGATATTAAAGACCATTTTATTCTACATTGATATACCAAGTTTAACAAAATTGTTAATAAAATTAAAAATCAATTCTATAAACTGGCATTTCCGATCATTCGATTTATTGAATAAGTTTTCACATCCCAAGCATATACATACATACCTTAAATATCTAATTTCAGTTTCCAACGACTTATCCTTCTGAAGCTAGGCTTTTCACACACACAGATCATTTTCTATACTAGGTTTTTTAGACTCAGAGGACCTCAATACCCATATTTCCGTCGGAAACTTGACTTCGAAAATATAAAATAAAAATAAGAATAAATAATAAAATGGCAGTTAAAATACTGAAAAGCCTAAAATGTTCACCCATTCCACAATATCTTTAATGCTATTTACGACACAATAAGAATTAATAAAAGTTATTTTAAAGTAGTTTGAAATTTGAGCCCTCATAGAACTCTATATCCAACTTTATATTCATTAGTTCCCGACAAAGATTTTTCAAATAACTAATCAACATTTTATCTATTTATTTTGGCAGTCATAAAAACTACTAAAATTCTAATTCATAGAAACTACATTATGGTACATTTGCTAATAAAAATGTTCGTCTTATATCTCCTTCGATATGAGCCAAACTGAACGTTGATTTTCAGTTGTTTAAAAAAAATTGGTTTTTGAAAATATGTTTCTCTTAAACTATCAGATGCCCTTCTTTGTCCATAGTACTTTTTTGAAATTCGGCGAAATAAATTCACAAAAATTGAATATCGGGAAGTATTAAAATGTTAAGATCTCTATTTGGCCTCAAATTGTAACAAATTTATACTGCTTTAAAATTGCATAAACCAATATTTCCTCCACTAATGTCAAAGAATAGTAACGGCTGACTACTCAACACCGACATCTTTTCGAAGAAAGATACGTCAATCAAAGTTTAATTCATCCAGATATCAGGGAAATGTTTTGCAATATTGGAGGCCTTTACATTACCGCCAGTCTCTGGAATGACAGACTCTTTTACCTACCTATAATAGAATACAATTTTGTGATTGCCATTCAAACTTTCTCCTAAAATGGGTACCCCGTTTTGGCTCTGACTCTTGTTCTATATTGTAAAGCTTGCAATCCAAAAATCAATTGATAACGTTTAAATCCACATAATTTTTTATTTTTCATCTTTATTATTGTGTTAACAAGATTTTATCCGGCTACTATTCGTTTTAAAAATTCCTCTTTTCTTTTAAAAAAATATTAAACTAAATTGCTTTCCTTCAGAAGTTCCTTGGTCGATTTTGTGAAGTGCACTGACTGAAATAGAAACGGTTAAGATTTAATTGCAAGGCAAGTGCATTATTGCCAGCAAGCTATTGAGCACTTAATAATGGCTTTTATTATTCATAAGAGAAACAGTATGCGTCCCCATATAACTTATCTTGGTGGTTGCATAATTTCCCAATCCTTGTGCCGCGAGTGCAAGAAACTCTCACTTTAAAATTGAGACGTGGAATTATTATCCACTTGATATGGTCTATAATTATGATATATTGAGACGTTGTGGAATTATTATCCACTTGATATGATCTATAATTATGATATATTGAGACGTTGTGGAATTATTATCCACTTGATATGTCTATAATTATGATATATTGAGACGTTGTGGAATTATTATCCACTTGATATGGTCTATAATTATGAAATATTGAGACATTGTGGAATTATTATTCACTTGATATGGTGTATAATTATGATATATTGAGACGTTATGAAATTATTATCCACTTAATATGGTCTCTAATTATGATATATATTTTTTCCTTTAATTATATTCACACATCTAATTTGTTAAAAAAAATAAATTAAACAGTGACGCACTGTAGGATCCTAAGAATTTTTCGCTCACTCAACATCTCCAATTGGTGGTTGGTCACTCAACCAAAAATTGGTGGTTGCATAATTTCCCAATCCTTGCGCCCCGAGTGCATGAAACTCTCACTTTAAAATTGAGACGTGGAATTATTATCCACTTGATATGGTCTATAATTATGATATATTGAGACATTGTGGAATTATTATTCACTTGATATGGTGTCTATAATTATGATATATTGAGACGTTGTGGAATTATTATCCACTTGATATGGTCTCTAATCATCATATATTTTTTTTGCCTTTAATTATATTCACACATTTCATTTGTTAAAAAAAATAAATTAAACAATGACGCACTGTGGGCTCCTAAGAATTTTTCGCTCACTCAACATGTCCATCATTTAAATAACCAATCAATGAAAGAAATAGAGTATATTACGTAGTTATCAGTAAAGCAGAGCCGTATATATTGTATATATTAATCAGGGTTGATTAGGGGTTCTGTTTTAACGTTTTCTTGTCACCATAGTTATTAAATTAATAACTTCCTTCAGTTTACAGGACAACTCTATATAATCATACTTAGTATTTTCAATATTTAATATCAGCTTACATCCTAACTCATCCTAACAATATCCTCACCACGTATTCCGACGACACATGTGTGCTCGCAGTTAATAATAATCCTTTAACTGAATCCCAAACTCTCCAATCCCATATCACTGGCCTAGAAATAAATCCCAACAAATCCCATCAAATCACCTTTGCCCTTCGTCGCAAACCTACCAATTGCCCTACAGTATCCTGTTACCCCTGTAGAAGAGATCTGCTACCTTGGGCTGAAACTGGACAAACGACTAACCTGGAATCCTCACATAAGACTGAAAAGAAAGGAAACTGCCTGCTGTCAATTCTGACTATTACAGCACCAACTAGACAAACGGTCTTGACTTCCAATTCATTACAAAATACTGATCTACATGACTGTAATTAGGCCAATTTGGACATACGGAGTTGAGCTTTGGATATCCACTAAACCTTCGAAACCTTCGGCTAGTAAGTGAGAGTTGCATGCGCCCACCAATTTTTGGAATGTTTAATTTTTCCTCGAATGATTATACAATTATATTGAATAATTTTGAGGGAATCAGTGATCATATTTTATGAATTGTCAGTTTTACTGTGCTAGTATTTTAATATTCTCAATATTTTATTAGACTAAGAAATTCCAATGGCGTGCAAAGGAGATACTGGTGATGGAAGAGTGGTATGATTTTTACTGCTTGAAACCCCTCATGGAAGATAGGCCTCTGGATGCGGGCGACATGACATTAAACTAGCTGTTGAATTGAGGATTAAATTTAGGAAAGACAATAAGTAAAAAAAATATAAAATTTTCGTTTATTCATGGCAGATAGAATAATCAGCTCAATCGTTTGAACAAACAACAGTGGATAAGACAATCGGCAAAATAATAGCTTTATAAGTTATGATTTTTGTTATAACAATTAAATACTGTTTTATATACTTTTGAACAATTTTTGGAATCTCTTTTTTACTTATTTTTGGTGCTTAATGGTCTTTACCATGTCAGCGTCTCAATTATACTAAAAATGATTCGCAGTCTAATTATATATATGAAATTTCTCAATGCTTTTTACTCATATAATAAGATAGAGCTTCTATAAATCAAGTTTTAATTTTTTAACCAATAACAAAATTAATTTTCCAAAATGGTGTTTTTTTTACTATATCATGTTTTTAAACATTGCGTTTTAAGGTGATCTCTATTTCCCTGGCTGCTATTAAAAGAGATATTTCTGAAAGTGGGTTAAGCTGAATAAATGATGGGAATCAACGTTTTAATATCACATGAAATTTTTTCAGCATCGATTTCTGATGGCAGCGTGAGTTAAGCGACCTATTGCAACAATTTTGGTTTTTCAGGATTGTATACATATTTGTAATTGATCCAAAATATAACTAAATAAAGTGTGATAAAACCTGCTTCGGCCATCATACCGAATAGTTTTGCAATTAATTAACCACTCTTTTTAGTATGCATTAAACCCATAAAACATTCATAATAATGCGTAAAACGCATAGAACATTTATCTTCAAATAATTTTAAAAATTAGTTTCTATCACACTTAACATGAAAACGCATTGATGGTGGTTCTGAAACTCTTACGAATTAGTTAATTAATTTACTAAGTAACGAATTTTTTAAGGTGACGTAAAAAACGGCGTTTTATTATTTTTTTTTCGCCGATAACTCCTGTACGGTGCATTCTAGCGTAGTAACAGAATTAAACAGCATTATATTATATATCGAATTATTACCATAACATATTAATTTGGTTAAATAGTTTGTCGTAAATAAAAAACTAATTTTTTTCTTCATATTTGGCCCTTAACTGAGATTTAGTACTGCTTATGAATCCAAATTCATACGTTTCATACCATTTATGGTTGCCCTAGAACTAATTAGTTTGCTCGAGTATCGCTTATAAATCTGTTTATAACTTTTCCTCACTAGGAACCACCAATAAGGACTAGACGAAAAACCGAAAGAAAGACCTATTAGAACGAAAATTCCTTCTTCATCAAATTGATGAATCAATATGTTATAGTAGTCATTCGACGCAGAATTCGATCCTATTTAATTTCTTTTATTATCTCTGTTTCACTAGGAGTAGTGCTTTAGACAGTAGTTAAAGAGTTACCGACGAATATATATAATTCATTACTTCACCAAATTAATCAGCTAATTTATAAAAGTTTTAGTTAAGATGAAAGTATTTGCAGATGTATGCTCTCAAGGTTGAATTTTGTACTATCGCATTGTAAATGCTCAACGATTCCTTTCTTATATTAATTCAACGCGGTTACAATGAGTTATATAATTGTAAATTATATTTCCTCATGCATATTAAATAAGTTTAAGTTCCATTATTTTTACCACATACTTCAATACAACATTGGATTCAAATACTTTTTGAAAGTAAGAGCTGATTATTACAACAATAAATTATTGATTTTGAAATAATCCAGAAGAATTCAGACTTATACCTGAAAACTGAATATGTAATATTAGATTATTTATAAAACGTTTATTTTTATTCAGAACCAGACTTTCTCTTTTTGTAACTATAGTGTATCATGGGAGCCTGACTCATTAATTTCATATAACTATGGTTAGTAAAAAAGAGTATTGTATTTTAAATGCCCAGGGGTTTGGGCGTGTCCAGAGAGTAGGGGTGGGGTGGCTGAGGTGACGTCACAGCTTCCCCGTCCCTGTGGCGCTACCTACCAGTAAGTCCCACTCATTCCCTCAGTCAAGAGCCGTTAGTGTCTGAACCGGTGGACTCTCAAATTGAAGGCATTGTACAATGGCCGAAGAAAACAACGTTGCTGAAGCGAAGGAAGAGGTGCAGGAGCAGAAGCAGGAGGTAAAGGAAGATACCAAGAGCCAAGAGGCCGCTAAGGAGAAAGAAGCAGAACAGGCGGCCCCAGCTCCCGAACCGCAGCCTCCCAAGCCCATTGTCCATAAGGCCAATTTCGAAAAGGATGTCGTATATCTTTTTCAGTTTTCCCGAACCCCGGTCATCCCCTCAATGTCCCCTTACTGTCTCAAAGTTGAGACCTGGCTAAGACTCGCAGGACTTAAATATGAGGTAAGCATCAGTATATGCTTTGAATTTATATGGCCGCCATATTCAGTTTACTTCAAGTAGCGTCTAACTTGTTTTTAAAGTATTGTGTTATATACGTGATTTAATTGTGCATGCATGGCTTATTTATTATTATTTTTTGTTTTTACGTCAATCTACTTACATTAGTCTTAAGCTATTTTCCGGCTATCACATATTAATTTTTTTACAACTTTTTTTTTTTAATTATATCGGTTTTATCTACACAAATTCGTCATTTTCAACAGCTCAGATATGGGTGAAGACCGTTTTGCCGGTTCGGCACGCTCTCCAAGCCGGAGACGCTCACGGCAACCTCACTTTCTAAATTACCTCCCGGCCAAAATTGGTTTCATTTTTATTGAACCAGAATTTATACCGAAAACCCGATGATTTTATGAATATAACCCAAAATTATCTTTTTCTTTTAACAGTAAATTTATTTTACTATTGACTTTTACTATAATTTGATTCTTGAATTATTTCGTGTGCTTAATTCTTATTATCCTATTGAGGAATATACTTTGAACTGCTGGAGAGCTTAAGGCTTAGTTTGGGGATTGACATTATTGATAAACTATGAATACTATTATCTTTCTATTAAGTAATTATTTTTATATTTTATTATTTATTTGTGTTATCAAATTTATTATGTTGTGTATTTTAAATAATTATTTTAACGATTCAGGTTGAATTCAAGTCTATTTCGATTCAGGTATAATTCTTATTGGTTATTTATAATGGCCTCCTATCTATGGCATATTATTGAATTTATTTTTATATCATTACTTCCAATTTAATCCGATGGAAAATGTTCCATTAATTGTTAAATAAATTACTAATATTGCTATTATTTTTAACAGTATATTGATAGTATATTTTAAAAATTAAGAATTATTATAAATAATAAGATTTAATTTTTTAAAGTCTATAACCTATTTTAAGAATTTGTTCATTATTATATAAATTTGACTAATATCCTTTTGAGTCATTTTAATCCATTCTAGTATGGTTTAAAAAGCAAAAAATAAATTAATTAAAATTTAAAAAATGTTAAGTTTTGTCTAGATAGTATAACATGATGCATTGGTTGGTCCTTTCAGATTGGTTATGAACTAGTGGTGGTTTTTAATGTAGTGATGGTGTGGGTACCCATCTTTCGACGTTAAACACATTTAAATGCCCCTACAATAGATGGATGGGGGTGTCCTGTCAGTACCTTAGCTTCAATTGGATGCCATTATCCAATGTCGTCAATTGGAAGCTTTCCTATGTGCTCTTCTGTTTCCTGGATGCGGGCCTTTTAACTGAGTCATACTGGCTACCCTCCGCCCTGGAACCGAATCAATACTTGTAGAATTCCTGGAACAAATGTTACCCTTGTTCAAACATACGAATTGTATAATCAGCCTGTATTGTTTAATGATCATATTACAATACCAATATTCAATCCATTGTGAATAAGAGAGATGCTGGAGTTCACCTAATCTGTACTGTTATCATATTAAATCTCAATATGTGACAGGGTTTATGTTATCTATTAAAAATTGTAGAGGGTGGATTTGAACGGATGTAGTTCACAATGAATGTTACATTGGAGATATTATAAACTTTATTCACATTTAGGAGATTATTTAAAATAGTTGTTGAGAATTAATCTTTTTTTTTTAATGCGCCTAACAACTTGCTGCATTTTTATAGTCAATGATACGTATCGTACCTGACAATAATATAGAAAATTAATAAGTTACTGACTAACAAGTGTTGTACACGATTTTACGTTTGTTATGTTTTTTATTAAGCTTATATTTTAACTTTGACGTTAATAGATTAAATCTATGTATATCCAAATAATTTAATTAATTCATCAATTTTAGAAGTAGAAAAAATATTTTATCAATCAGGCTAAATCCTAATGAGGATTGTTTTGCGCCTACCACGATGCCTTCTACCTTGTTAACGATATAATTAATTTTTTTTCGAATCCCATAAGATTATTATATGACTAATTATAATTTCATGAGCTGATAAATTGTTATTGCTTTGTCATCATTCTTTTTTTTTTTTTTTTTACACGAGAAAGACATTCCTGAACGAGAGATATGCACTTTAATTTATTTAAATTTTTGTATTGTTCCAGCTTTTCTCCTTGATTTTTTTTCAATACCTATTTTCTGTTGTTTTTTTCAGTGTGACATTCCCTACCATTTATAACAAAATATTCACTTTCTGTCACATATGGTTAGCCCAGAATAAATCTCGACTTTCCTACTCGAGAATAGGTTGAAAACCTGTAGAATAGAGCGTTTTTCCTACTCCAAGTTGGATATCGTAAGGGGTTTAATCCTAATATAAAAAAAGTTTGATTAGGAGTTATTTAAATATTTTTGAAAAAACAATTTTATTTTAATGTATATAGGAGCCCGGAAAGTTGCAAGTAGAGTGGGCTTGGTATAAGAAGTAGGAAATTCGAAAGATATATGAACTATTTTCATTTTATGAGCCTTAGTTTTCGATTACTTTATGTCTATATTTTATTGATTTCTATTAATCATGAAATAAGTTCACCTTAAGAGTCAGATAAAAGGATTTCCTTTTTTTTTTCAGAAGTTACATTAGTTGTATATTTTGTTCAGTAAATGATTTAGATTTCCTTCTAAGGCAACATCTAGATGCAGCTGGGTGCGGAAGTTGGAAATTAGGCATTCAACCCTTCGTCTAGCTTCACTAATCAGGAGTCACTACTTCCGGTCATTGCCAAGTCTGAAGTGTTAACCAATTTGCACTTGAGGAAGTAACTGCAACACGTAGTCTTTTTTTTTTATTCTCTTCTTAAAAAAAACTCAAACCTTTAATGCTTGTTATTTTATTTGTTTAATTGGTGTGGTGTGCGCATCTCAACTTATCACTTACTATAAAAATTTGTACTTTAGGGTTTTTAGATGAAAATTGGGAATATCAAAATTGTACCTGCCAATAATTCAACAGTTTAACAATAGATGACAACGATTCAGGGCTTCGTGAATCCAATCGTAAGGTGTCATCTTTTTCCGTTTCGATATCATGTCCTCTATATTTCCTTTGTTCTCCATTAATTATTTATCAAATTCTTTAATATTTTGATTTTATCCATTTTTTTATTATTGTTAACTACGTAAACTTGTTATTTATTTCAAATAAAGAATGTTAAAGATACTTTAGAGGAATATTTTTAAACATTGTTATGTAATTTTAGTGAGGATAATACATATCGGGTATTAAAGAACACCTGATAAGTAGATTGATGTAATGAAAATTGTTAAAGCTGTTTTTCGAAAATTTAGTGTAAAAACGATTCCCTTTAATGGAATTTCCGTTTGGTCGATTTTAATCGAAAATTTCTAGTGACATTCGAGTTATGGAAATGTCAAATAAGTAATTTCGTTCAAATATTTATTTTTTTCTTCCTGTTAAACTAGGCTGAATTCTAAATTCGCTCGTTCACAACACTTCCACTTGCTATGTATTCCATATATCTGTAAGTTAAAGTAAAAAATATATATATTTCTCATTTTATTTATTGTAGGAATTTTTCAAAAATATACAATAAATACTTTTTTACTGAGTTAAATATTTTATTTTCTTATGGAAACTATTACATTTTCTTCAATTGAAACAAGTAAAAAAAAAAGCTCGTTAAGCTTAAAATTTTTGACTAAATTAATTATCAGCTAACAGAAAGAATGCTTTTCTTCCATCTTGCTTCCTTACCCTAGGGCCATTTCATCTAACCTAAATGTATTTACAATTGTTTTTTAAAAATCCACTCATTAATTATTTACTAAATGCATCATTTTAATGAAGATAAAGAAAGTTGTTTTAATCATTATGTCAAGTAATTGAATAATATCTATGATTAACTAGGCAAAATGTGTAAGTAGTTTGTTCTCTCTCTCTTGTAAAAAATTGGTGTAATGAACTCATTGTCATGTGTCAATTATTAGAATATAAATTTTTAAATCTTGAACACTATACTGTAATGACGAATTACATTTACCAAGAATTCAAAATGAATAAATGCTTGGAATTATTACATATCAGTGATAACATCCTGCTATAATTTGTTTTGCCTCTAGATTCTGATCTGATGACTAACACTGACTCAACCGGGATCATGAAGGCCATTTTTCCTCTTCCGTATGACGAGTCTTTTAAATTCTTAAAAACAATTGTTTCGTTGTAATGTGTAGCTAAAAAAGTGTTGGCCTTTCCTTAAATGTTTTATTAATTTTAGCACCACTAAATAAAAAATTATATAGATTTCTGCTGTATTGCTTAGTTATAGTTTTCGTTTTCTTTTTAATGGCAGTGTTTAACCAACAAGAAATTATACTGATTGGGTCGATGTTATGAAAACTTTAGACTGCCTATATTCCTATCGTCCTATTAGTATTCTGAAAAAAAAATATATCAAACTATGTTATATGTGTCAGTATATTACATTTTTTATATTTTACGAGTCAAACAAATATCAATAAATAGATTTTTTTCGTCAGTCAACCTTTTTGATGATAATGTAATAAAAGATTGCTTCTACAGCTCACACTTTTGCTTCAACTTAACACTTAATATTGACCGACACTTAAATAATAAAAGTATGTAAAGCAGGTGTTTCATAAGGCTGTATACTGCTAACATTACTTTTTAATGTTTTCAAAGTCCAACTTCATTAGATCAGACTTCATTGGATACTACATTTCCGGTTCACGTTGGGCAAAAATCCTGTAGAAGCTAATTTTATCATTCTTGTCCCTACAAAGTTCTAATGAATAGACATATTGAATAGAACTGTAGAAATATGCTATTACTTCAATCGTCCAAAGAACCCCCCAGTCGTTCTTGTCAAAGAAATTGCAATGAATATTAAACGCACCACTCTTTCAGATACTGCCACAGAATACTATCAACATTTCTACCACAAACTGACATTTTAGCACAAATACAAACACTTGTTAGGTCCACCACAAAATAATACTTAAGCACCCCAACGATTTCCGAGGCTGTGGAGAAGAGGAAAGCTGACAGTTATTCGAATATTAATTAAAAAATTCTTATTGCATGATGGTAAATTACTTTTTGTTTACTGTATATTTTGTGGGTCGTGGGTCGATATAATATA
>NW_027112950.1:1817733-1828535 GCF_000696795.3 Halyomorpha halys | reverse complement strand
AATAATATATTTTGTTTAAAAATATGTATAATACATTGTTTATGAAGACTACTATAAAATAATGTTTATATCTTTCTAAAAGTTATTTCTGACTATCAAATACATTTAATAGGAGGTTGAAACAATGCAAAGAAGTATGTTAAGATATAACTTTGTTTTATTCCTGGTAAAAACATATCAATATTGAAATAACTAAATTTTATTGCTAACTATATGGTTATTATAATTTAAATATTAATATCTTGAAATACATATTCACTGATTGAAAATTTAATAATTTGTTTTTTAACTATATACTGTATTGAGTGCTTTTGGAAAGATATTGACCAGGGAGTTGATTGCGATCTCATTATTTCCTTTCAATTCACAGTTAAAGCTATTCTTTGCTGCAATATGTAACTCCCACGGCTGGTGGCTGCATGGAAACCAAGCTTGTTTTTTTTCCCACTACGTCGGTTAACATTACTGTGGTCGCTGCTATATTATTTCCAGCCTTCCTAAAACAATCTTCTGTATTGCAGTTCGGTTTGATGGCGAGAAAAATTCATGTGTAATAACTCAATAGTTTGTCGTTTATTTTTTAACTGGAATAGAATTCTGTAAGTTTTGAAATAGTAACTGTTAGATGTGTTAAAATTGAATGGCATTTATTAATTAGTTATTAGGTTTGAAATTTAAAAAAAACAAAAAAACTTTAAAGTGTATATATGCTGTACTTTCTCTATTTAAAAAAAAATCATTTTACATGTTGACAGTATTTTAGGGTTAAAAAATAATTTTTCTTTATCCACTAGGTACACTATAACTTTTTTTTTTACTTTATTCATTTCAAAAATATCTAAAATTTGCTTTTATGCTTGTTTCTGAGATAAATAAAATTGACACAAAATAAATATCTCTAAATTATTGAGTTTAAAAGCATAATTTTGTATAAATAAATAATAATTGACCCATAAGTTTTGAGAACTGATTAATCCAGAAGAAAAATTCCATTATTAAAACCTAATTGGTCAAACTAAGAGTTATAAATCTCACTTAATTTATTGAGTTTTTTATTTTAAGTACATAATGGCGTTGGCATCCAATAAAAGTTATTAAAATTAAAAAGCATTAAGATTGACGTTTCTCTTACCCTTAATGATATTTTTATAGCTAACCAAGCCACTATATCCTAAGTTTATAGGATCTAGATATACTTAAGTATTTTGTACTTGATTAATTTTGCGTTATATTGCTGCTGAGATTAAGTAAATTAACTAAAAATGAATAGGAAGGAATTGTTTCGTTAAAAATATAATTATATCTGAATAATAAAAATGTTTAAGGTTACAATTGTTTGAAGCAAAAGTTTCCTTATTCCGTATTCCAGTCTTGAAACTTGTTTTATCTAACATGAGTGATGAACTCTCTATTGGACAAGCCTGTTTTAAACTTATAATGGTTTTGGCCTCCAACCGTCAATGCTGTTTATTATTTTTACGTAATTGAATTTTAGCTCCTTTTAAAAATATATTGTTAGTCAAGATTATTCATTTGATTTCAAACCGTTTGGCCCCGCTTTTGGAAAGTTACTTTTTTCACTTTTAATGCTCTTTTTCATACTATAGGTTGTAAATGGTACTAACCTACAAGTAAATTAAGTGAATGTCTTAGCAAAATACAATTTCTCATTTTTATCTGTTCAGTTCTCAATAAAAAAAAATGTGGGATTTACAGTTCGATTTTTAAAAACAGTTATTATAAAAGTTTTATCTATTGTTATCAGCTATGACAAGTTGAGCTGTCTTATTTACCCTTCTTAGAATAGCTTTGATTGACGCGGGACCCATCTTACATAAGCGTTCTTGATAACTACTTCCGTTGATAACTCAGAGCGTATACAACTATCGCTTGGGTGATGAGTCTCATCATTTATCGCTCTAAAATACAATATATTATGAATACTATATGCTTGGGAAAAAATAATGATATTTTCGTTTATATTAAAATAAGTGTTGAATAAAATATTTTGCTAGGTTAGCATTCAGTTGTGTATATAGGAAGGAATGGACCGAGTTATTGTATAAATGAACATGTTTGTTGTAATTTAGAGTGCAGTGACATATTTGAATAGCATTGTGTGTTTCAAAGGTGAGAAATGTAATTATTCTGAGCTTTGATTAGTGAATCCCTTTCTGTAATCTTTAAGTTTATCAAAAAAGTTTTTCCGGGAAAGAGAGTCGTTTTTTATACTTGATCCTATTAGTCATGTGGTACATGCCGAATAACTAAAAGATTTTGTTACATGTTTGGTGCATTGATGGGCTTATACTTATTACGACAAATATCTTTCAGGTTTACCGGACGACCACAATCCTTCGGTGTAGACTCAAACTCAACTTCCTATTCTTAACTTGTTTGTTACTGAATGAATTATAAAGGCTTAACGAGATATTTCAACGGTGTGTGGCAGGAAACTAGAGGATGGAAGGATCCACATGAGTCCACTGTTCCCATTAATATTAGGGGATTTTTTCGGAATTCTGTCGATATAGTAAAAATCTAATGTTTGTGACATATAGTTAATCGTTGCCTTGACAATTTCATATCCAAATCAAGGAAGGGAGCTGATTTAAAACATGACATGTCTTGGGATAGTAAAATGTAATAGGTTTTATTTTTTCCACAGTGTTCTTAGTTTAAAAATGTTCTTATTACGGCATTCCCTGTTCGTTAATTTTGTTATCTATTCAGTTTTACAAAGCTGCGATTTCTCCCCAGAAGACAAAACTAAACCTAATTTACTCTTTTCGTGATTATTTTATTCCTTACCACGTCTGCCAAAATAAATTTTCAGTAAAGCTACATATCACTGATTTGCTTTAATAGGGATACAAATTAAACAAAAAAAAAAAAAATTAGTCATGAGTCAATACTTTGGGCTGGCGGCACGTCCAGTTTTTATAATAAGTGGATCCTCTTATTTTGAGAAAATCTGGCGGTGATGTGAACGAATAAACTGTTGTTGAAAAAAGAGTAGTTTCTTACAAAGTATTGAAACCATGACCCTCCTAGGGTTGTAGCTGTACAAGTTATATATATATATTTTTTTAATTGCGATGCTGTTCCTCTCTACCGAAGACTATGGTTACTTTCCCTTTTGGGATCTCCCTGAACTAGGAAAGTAGTTCTATTCTCCTTGCTAGACTATTTTAAATTTAACTAATTTATCATATAGTAGTAACCCCGGCATGCAGTGCTATGAAAGGAACACGTCCCTTACAAAATAATAAAAAATATTTTAAATTTAACTTAATAATCAAAGCATGAGTATGATGATTCCATCCAATCGTCACAAAAAGAACACTCTTCGAGATAATATTTTTCTGAGTGCAAAGTTATTAGACTGTCAACTTTTTAGGCGCTGGTTGATATTTGAGGGTACTTGACTGTTCGTTTTAATAAACCGTATATTATTTATGATTAAAAATAAAACCTTCATGATATGATTTGAATTAAATGTTACAATCATCTTTTTTTAAAGGTCCTTGCTCGATTGACTTTATCGGTGAGAAATATATAGTCCCAATAAAAATATATCAACTAGGTTAGAGGGTTCTTGGCCGGAAGCCAGACATCCTGTCATGGTGTAATAAATAAGTGTATTTTATTAGATCTCCGGTTGGAGAAATAATGCCGTTGATACGACTGTTGCTATCCTGCTGCCTCTAGCGTGGAGAAAGGTAGTGAGGTCAGTAGGCCGCTGCATCTCTCCGCTTTCATGCACTCTCGTTACATTGTCTTCTTTTCAACTCCCTCTCACGATTTAACGGACGATTTTTACCAGGAAGAGGTTAGAGATACGGAACAGTTTTTGCCCTTTTTTTTCTATGTATAGAGTATATTAGACCTAGTTGATATTCATTATTGTTAAAATTTCAATACCTTAAAATCTTCATTATGGAAACACGCTAAATATTAACAAGTGAAGGTACCAGAACGTTATAAAAATATTGTATTATGTTTATTTTACATTTTCCTGTATTTTTAAACCGTTTGACTGAATAATTAAGCTTTTCTCTAGACTAATTGTCCTTTTAATCAGATAGATTAAGCTCTTTGTCAAAAGAATTGTCATTTTTCCTCGCGAAATTGACTGTTCCTGTCTAGACATTCTTTTCAAAAGTAAACCTCCTTATTCAGTCGACCCACTTAATCAATGAGAGATTTAAAATATTCGAGTTGTAGTAAAAATGTGCAACCAAAGTAACTAATAATTTTTTTTTTTGTTAAATTATACAAAAAATTACTTTTCAAAGCTCAGTAAGTGTATTTAAAAAACCGTTTGGATTATTATAACCAATTTCTGAAGTATATTATATTTTTACAGGTAGAATTTGTGACTAGCCTTCTTGATAATCAATCTATTAAATAAATAGATTGTGTCGAACTATTTTTTTTTTCTTCTGTTCCGGGGTAGAGAGTAGATTTTGGAGGGTAGGGAGAATTTCTTTGTAAAAACGAAGTAGTAGACTTTTAAAGTCACCTTTCATATGTAAAGTAAGACTATACCCTCCTCCCCCATAATCAACTGTTAAAAAAAATATATATGTATATAATATAACGGTTATATCAACCGTGTAAGGCCCATACAATGAAGATCTGGTATAAAATAAAAGTAAGTAAAACATTGTTGCTTAACATTTATTACCTTGCATACTACTCCAAGTTTTGTGTAGGTTAAAGGCCACGTGTTGAAGTTATCGCTATTTTTATGATAGGCTAAAAAAAAAAAATCTTACGATAAAACTTGATTATTTTTCTGTTTAAAAATTTGTATTTTCCGAGGTGGGTGGAAATGAAGAAAAATTTCCCAATGTTATTGGCTACTATGCTCAACTGTTTGACTAAAAATAATTAATTTGAAATGAAAATGGGAAAAACTAGGTGGTCTCCTATTTTTATATTTTTAGTAAAAAAGTAGGGGATTTGAGGATTTTTCTGAAAAATTCTTGAGAGGCTCCGCTATTGATCGAGTATTCCCGTTACCAAAATTATATCATCTATAAACATCGTTTAATATTAGCATCACATACCAGGCTTACAATATTTATATTTCTTGAAGATTCACTTTGTATTAAAGAAAACAAAAAATCATGGCTATTACCTTGTTGAAGTTCCGTCACTTTTATCTAATTTAACTTTTTTTTTTTTGTAATGAAATATTTACTGATCTGTTCCTGACATTCACTTCGAGTGTTATATTCGTGTCAGTTATTCATTTTTAGCTTCATCAAAGGGTTAGGATGTTTTAATAAAGTGCTCATCTAGGCTGCATATGCCTTTAAAAAAAGAACGAAGAGGAACCCAATGAACTGCTAGTACATTCCTTCTTGTTGACGACATCTGTTCTTATTCGTGGGAACGTCTCCTTAGAATTTTCTTTCTTCAGGATATGCTTATTATTTATGTTTTCTTATTAATTATTTGTCTGAGAAGTGTGGGTATTAGAAGATAAAGCTGTTCATCTCTATCAGTTTGAATCGGTAATTAAATATTATATATGAAAGTACTATTAATTAACCTTTGTACATTTTAATTAACACACACAAACAGCTAACGTTAAAGTTTAAAGGAGCGAATGATTAAATGACCTAACTATTTCCAGCGCCGCCTAAAGCCCTTCTGTAAACTCCAAATTAAACGGTCTATGAATTGCAGATCTTAATGAATAATTCAACTTCACTTAAGTTAATGCTCGAGAAACTGTCAGGCTGATTCCTAATGCTCTCACTTGTTTACCCTGCGGATTCATTTATACATCTTCTCTATTTTCAACTAATTTAGTTTTATCTTTTAGTATTTATTTAGTGTAATAATTGTTGAAGTAATTATATAGCTGATTATGAACCATGTTTGGTATGTTCGATCATGACATTTTTATTTATTGATTGGTGCATTTGTGTTCAATTCCTTTAGTATATAAGGTATCGAATTTAATATGGCTAGTTTCAACCTGGAATAATAGATTTTTATAATTTTATTTTTTGGTCGGGGAAGTTGAAAGGGTAGATTGGCTGGACCGAATATGAAGATTAGTTAGCTTATTTTATTCTTGGAATTTCAAAAATGACGATTACACATACGAGTATATACAGGTATAACTTGCTTAGTTGTAATATTGTGTTACTGAATTATGAATAGTGTTAAAAGAGTAAGTGCTCTTAATGGCATTAATTTTATTATAAAAATGTTTTTCATATTTTAAAATTTAATATTTACAACTGTGTGAAGAATTCAATTAAAGGAGCTATTGACAAGTACAGCAGTTTATTGTGGACTAAAAACCAACTGCTAGTACTCCAGTATTGCCGGGATATTTTCCTTTTAATTGAAAGGTAATCTTTATTCTGGAACAAAAGTATCCTAAAAACCAAAATATTAAACATAAAAAGATTGGTACAATCCAGCCGACTGTTAAAAAAATAATTTCCTGTTGGATTATCAATTAGGTTGAGAACTGTTGCTTGGATGAGGTAAGTGATGTTTGAAGGATGTTGGGGTTGAGGCATTAGCAGTAGAAATAGGTAATGAATTCCGTAAGTGGGAGGATCTAACAGGAAAGAGTTTGCCGAAAGAAGCTGTTTGTGAGGTAGAATTAGATTGATAGATTGGGTTCTGGTGCTCAAGAAGTGGGTGGAGGAACGCAAGGTGAGGGAGTTCAATGACATAAGGAGGTTAGAATAAGTAAGAATTAAGAAGGGGGGGGGGGAGTGTTGCCACCGAAGCTACTTTAATTTAATCGCCAGAGGAGTGCTTTTGAATCTTTCAAAACAATTCATCCATCGCTTTGAGCTTATTTCTAGTTAATGGGATAGTACCGCCGTATTTAATATGGTAAATTTTAAAGATAAAAATCATAGAATTTTTGGAACTGTTTAGGGGGAATGATAAATTATTCAGGATGTTTGGAAGATAGCATGATTCCTTCAAGTTAAAGTGTAATGCTGAACGGTATATCACAGGGATTGGAAGGAAAATAAATGATAGAAACTAGTAGGTTTATACGGGTCATGATTTAATCTAATATCGATTACACTATTTATGGAAATAGGATTAGTGTTTAGACTGTTACGAAACCTGAAGTATTTAGCTGGTGGTAGTATTATCGAAGCATGCTAAAAGGTAATACGTTGCTCTGAGAGGTATATGCCCTAAGGTGGGATGGAATGGAAGCCCCACGTAATGGGGATGGATTTACGACCGGCATGGCTCTTTTCACCTTGACAGCCCAGCTCTATGTAAATTAGGATAACCAGGAGTACCCACTGCCCTCCTTCCTTATAAATATTATTCTATTACTTTAATTTTAGGGTGTTTTTCTTCCTCTGTTTTTTTTTTTTATTTTTTATTTTCTTTCTTCATCTCACCAAATGTAGGAAAGCTGTGATGTGATTAATGCCTGTAGAAAATGTCGATACTAATTGTCCTCATAATCAAATATTTTCTCTCGTGTTTTGTGTTTTCGATACGTTAAAATATCAAGAAGTAAAGCACAAATTTGTTTCAGTGCTTGCCTGTTGTCAAATCCATGTTCGGACATTGCACCTACTCCCGCTAATCCAATTTTGATGAAATTTCCAGAGATTATGGTGTTTGCTAATTACATTCACTACTTTAGCTCGCGCAAGCGCGAACCAATTTTCCTTAGTACTCTTAGAATACCGAGTTGGTCCAAGTTTGTAGGAAAATGGGTCTGGTATCAGTTTTAACAAACTTGATACTTGTTTTCTTTTATACAGGCGGAATCTTATTTTCCTTGGCATACTTACATTTATATTCGGCCAGTTTGGTACAAAGTTGGGGCTAGTATAAACAACGTCAGGTATATATTTTATCCAATTTCATCCATTACTTGTTTCTTCTATTGGCAATAAATCCTAAAGCGATCCTCCGCCTGCTCAGTCATCTGATGTGCCATACTTATTCTCAGTTTCCTAAGATCTTCCAGGACGTTATCTCTCTACCTACCCTTTGGCCTTTTTCTAGACCTTACTCCATCAGGACAGTTCCTAGGTCTTGCCATCCTTCTTGTTCTGTAGACTTAATTCTCAAACGACAAATTATTCAACTTTTAGTATAGTTTAATTATAAGTTTAATTTTCAGAAAATGAAATTATTATATGAAAAAAAAAATAGGAAAAAACTATATATACTGACTTCTGTACTTTGCATTAAGTTAACAGTTGCTAAGTTCTTTAAGTCCAATATTTCTAAAAAGTGCACTCTTAATAAAGAAAAATGAACATCAAAAATGTATTTCATATAGGTTTAATTTGTAAATTATGATAGGTTCTAATATCCCTACCTACTTCTCTGCTTCCCTCATCCGTTTTGTTTTATGCTAAATCTACTCCCTAGGATTAAACTAAAAGAAACAGTCTTGCTTCAACCTATCTATTCACTGGTTCGTCGTAGGAAGCCATTTACCAAAGCGAATTTATCATTCTTACCTAACAGAATGGGGTTACACGGGCGAGTCGAATCTGAGCCTGACATGAATGTTGTAACGGTCTGAGACGATTCATCTGGCGCTTTCGGTCCAGTGGAGTGATGCTGCGCCTTCTTGATAATTTAACCGCTTCTGGGTGACTACCGTTTTAATTCATGTAAATTCAGTTTGGAAAATATTTAAAGCAGTATTACAATTATCTTATTTTAAATAATTATATCTGTTTTCAAGAAAAGGTTGAACTGGTGGAAAATTAAAAAAAAAATACCTCTTCGTAAACTTGAGTGCTTACATTTATACTTAGAAAATAATTAGCTATACCTTGAACATGCAGGTTTATGTCATATTGTAACCGTAATTAGGAATCGATTAAAACCAACGCCTTCTGCCTTCTGTAAAAATGGGTATTTCAATAAGCTTCAGGAGGTCATATTTTAAACTTACGTTTTTTATTATAATCCTACAGTATGTTCTGTTTTTAAGAATCTGGTGGTATTCAAATATTTTTTATCATAGTTTAACTAATTTGTATCAATGAATTTCCGTTAAAAAGGCAAAATAACCATATAGATTATAAACGATAACACGTATACCTGTAACTTTATGAAAACATTAAAATCAGTTGTCACTACATTGTTAAAATATTATAAAAGAAAGATTTAATTTGGCCTTTCATTATTTTCTTATAGTGTTCAGAATAATATATGTTAATATAAAAATATTGTGTATTATATCATAACATGTTACATGCTTAATATTATTTCATTATTTTGTAAGAAAATTATACTGTGTATTCCGAATATTATTTTTGTCTATTTATTGTTATTGTTTTTTACTTTATTTATCTACTAATTAATAAGTCCACCCATTCTCTATCCCTTTTCTCAATCTTTCTGAATACAATATTTATCTATTGCTTTAATTTATTATTTATTTGTGCTCCGATATTTTTAAGTCATTTACAAAATTATTAAAGCTTTGATCATAAATTTTGTATTGATTTAACTTCAATGTAGAAATTAATAGGGGATACTAAGTATGTGTTTTCAATGATTTCAACTTCATAGACATTGTCATTTTCGCTATACCGTGGACAGTAAGTCATTAAAATAAATAAGAAATACTAATATAAAGTATATATTTTATTTATATTTTTGAGGATTTGTCAGTAACAAAACAACTATATTAAGATGACGTTATTGTTTTATTCATTACTTTGAGGATCAGAGAACCTCAACAATATATCTAATTAAGTCAAGAAAAAAGTTATCAAAATTATATATTTTCTTTTTTTAGATCTGGTAAATAGATGATCATAAATTAGGTTTATCGAAAAATTCTATGGGACCTTAAATATCAAGAAGCTTTGAAGTAAGGAGAATGAGCGCTAGTCTTGGGTCCTCTTTGTCCCTGCTCCTTGCCTTCATTCTTTTCATTGTGCTATCTTATTGTACCGTTAATAAACTATAAATTAGGCCACACGTTTCGGTATCCATCTTCACAAACAACCTTATTTTTATTATTAGAGATGTTTAAATCCATAGTTCTTTGTTTTTAATCCGATGGTGACTAAGATTTCGAAGTATACATGACCGTTTTTTTCCCTCTGTTCTTTAAAACACAACCAGTCGTTTAATCAATGGTTATACAAAATCTATGAGGCATTAGTTGCCAAGGCTGTACGATTAGTTGAGGCTAAGCTGGACAGCGACCTCTGGATCGATATCAGTGAAGAGCCCGGTTTGTTTGCTCCGGCCTCACGCCGTTTCCTGGTCTCGAGTTTGCCCGGGACAGGGTCGAAATTAGGGTTTTCCTTGAGGGCTAGTTTAATTTTGTAGCACTGCTATAACACCTACCAATTAAATCGAAATATTTTATCAGTAATGTATGGAAATAAATACCTTATATGAACTCCTTGTATTGTATGAATTAATGTCAAAACAATAAACAAAAAAGAATTTCGCTCTAAATTTTTTGTCTTTTAATTTCTGTCTTTCAGGGTAATAATAACTTCATCATTGTTACGAAAATCAATTTTATTCAAATTTTGAATATTGTTGGATTTTTTCGCGTTAGAATTTTATCGTCCTCAATTTAGTGATAAAAAGGAAAGCTAATTTCATCCTAAGGCTTCGGTCTATAAAATGATTATATCCATTGTTATTATATCTAGAAAATCAGTAAAATTTTCGTTAATTTTTCATTCCCAGTTCAATATCTTGAAAATTATTTATATTTTTTTTTAATACTATAATTTTTAAGATTTATTTATTGATAGATATTACAATCTGCCACACAGTTGTGGGCAATA